>NW_011888842.1:4288669-4309317 GCF_000151845.1 Pteropus vampyrus | reverse complement strand
TCTAAGCAATGAGGTTGCTACTGTGAGCCGTTCATGAGGTTTACTATAAGATACCTCCTTTAGTCCAGGTTTTCAGTATCTCTTTTCTGGGTTATTGAAATAGCTTCCTAACTGGTCTCTTTGTTGTCAGTCTTATCTCCTTCAAATCTACTCTCCAAGTTTGGGTAAGGTAGTCTTTCTAAAGTATAATACCTTCTATGTCCTTCCTGGCACACAGCTCAAATTTAAGTTCCTGCATAATATTAAATAAATAAATAAATGAGCAAGCAAGCAAGCTAACATTTATGGAACTATTACATGCTAGTGACTATGTTTATACTTATTTAATTATAAAAATAGGAATCTGTTTTGGCATCTGTATCATTGATCTTACTTTACAGATAAAGACACTAAGGAATAGAGAGGATATCTTACTTCTTAAGGTTACACAGATAAGTGGAAGAATGAGAATTTAAGCTGAGTTAGATCTGTCTGTGGAGTCTATGCTCGTAACCTAATTTTACCTGTTAGACACGTCATGGGGTGTTTCTGCCTAACTTGTCTCACGCTCTCCTCCTGAAAATTCTACCCTGCTTATAGTGCTGACTTCCGATCTTGCTTACTCGTATTCTTTTTTCTCTCCTTGGCCAATCTGGCCTCTTTATCACCAATGATTTCTGCTGCCATGGTCACCTTCCTCAGAACAATTCTTCATACAATGTCCTTGCTCAAAACTCTTTAATGGCTCTTTTGATAACAGGTTAAAGGCCAAAATTCTACATCTAAATTTACTGGCCCTTTGTAATGTGGCCCAAATCTATCCTTCCATACATTACCTAATTACTCATCATATCTTCTGTCAGATTTAATTATTCTGAATTCCTTTTCATTTTTCATGCCTTTGCTCCTCTGATGCCACTTTTCTTTAATCTCTTTCCTCTATCTTTAAAGGTCCATATCCTACTTCTCCTCTAGACCCACTCAGATATCTCCTTCTTGAAAGAGCCTTTTCTTATGCCCAAAGTCTTCCCTCATTCTTCTTAAGTTGAATAAGGTGCCCCTCTGGGTTCCTGTTGCACTTTGTTTCCATCTGTCATTCTACTACTACAATTATTTATTTCTATTGTGACAGATAGCACAGGGCCTCTAACTTTATACCTCACTGTACCCCCAATCATAATCATCCTTAGTGCCTAAAACACAATAGATGCCCAGTTTGAGTCTGTCTGTTGAACTGAATTAAAATGGAAGTGCTGTAGGAGCATAATTTCAGTCTCTAATGGGCCAAAATGTGCATATACATTTACACAGTACTTTATGATCCCCAAATTACCTTGCCATGCCTTATTTCACCTGACCTTCTTAGGAATTATTATCACCATTTATTTTATTGTGAAGCTGAGGCTCTACGATATGGATTTACCCAACCAAGGTAACACAAAATTACGAAACAAACTCAGCTCTCCCCAGTGAGTGAACTTCTCTCGAAAGTCTACTTTAGGGATGTTGTTGTTGACAGGAACACAGGAAAAAAAATGAGGAGACATGTTTTTTTTTGTTGGTTTGTTTTTAAAATATTTTTCTTGTCTTTAGTTCACTGTCATATCTTTCAGGTCATTTTCTGCCAACTTGCAGATAAAAGGTTACTATTATCAAAAATGGGTCACTGGTGTTTCTTTTTCATTTATTATTTCCCATTCCTCTTTAAATTCTACAGGGTGAACTCCCTAGAGTCAAGAGGACACAACAGACTTTATTTCAGCAGGAGACCTTGGAGAGAAGATAAGTAACTTAGAAGAACACCACCATAGGAGCCATCCAGACAAGGCGTCCTCCTTCTTCATTCTTAGCTGCAAAATCTCAGGACACCCAGAGACCCCAGAAAAGAAAGGTGCGACTCAAGACATCTAGTGGAGCTTGCGGGGCTGAAAAGAATGTGCCCCAAATCAATCCCTTACATCAGGTAGGAGAGTGCTAAAAACTACATCTGTATACCGTGTTTATATGCATTCACTGAATAATGATTAAATGCCAGGCATTGTGCTAGGTGCCAGAGACAAAAGAAGAGAT
Source organism: Pteropus vampyrus (assembly GCF_000151845.1). NCBI lineage: Eukaryota > Metazoa > Chordata > Mammalia > Chiroptera > Pteropodidae > Pteropus > Pteropus vampyrus. The sequence goes on along the minus strand of NW_011888842.1, from coordinate 4,307,268 downwards.
TTTGTTCTTTGCTGTTATAGAGCCCACAGCCAAGTGACTAACACAGCTGTAAGTAGATTAAATAGCTTGAATATATAATGATAAAATGCAATAGAAATACAATTCAGCAATTGCCTTCTTGTGCACTTTTTTTTTAGAAATATGAAAACATCGGTTCACACATGAATGTTCTTAGACTTATTTGTAATCGCCAAAAATTGAGAGAAAAAAATCTTTAGTTTTTGTTCCATGAGAGTGAGTCGTTAAACAGACTGTGTTATGTCTGTACCATGAAATACCACTCAGCAATGAAAAGGAATAAACAATTTATATATGCAAAAACTGGGTTAGATTTCCAAGGAATTAACAAAACCAATCCCAAAAGGCTACATAATTAATTATTCCACTTACATAGCATTTTGAAATGACAAAATGATAGGAACGGGAAACAAATTAGTAGTTGCTAGGGGTCTGGGATCACGCAGGGTCACGTGTGAGAAGGCGGCGGTGGATGTGACTATAAAAGGACAACACCTGGTACTCCTTAGTGATCTAGCGTTCTGGGTCCTGACTGTGGTGGTGGATACATGAACCTACAGATGTAGCAAGATTGTATAGAACTGAACATATACACGCACATATGTAAAACTAGGGAAATATATATAAGAACAGTGGAAAGTATCAATATCGATATTCTAGTTGTTTTATTGTACTGTGGTTTTGCCAGAGGTTACCTTTGTGGGAAATTTGATAAAGGGTACACAGGACCTCACTGTACTCTTTCTAATAACTGCATATGAATTTATACTTATCTCAAAATAATACATCTAAAAATAATAAAACAATAAAATAAAACTTAAGCTATAAAGGAATATATTTTATAGGATTAAGGCATGACAAAGGGATTTGATCTAGCCTAGGGGAACCATTAAAATCTCTCCTGAAGAGAGGACACTTGATCCGAATTCTGAAGGATGAGTATGTGCTATTTGAGCAAACAGTAAGGGGGATCTAGGCAAGAGGGAATGTGTTACGTTCTAAGAACTGATAGTAAGGATATAAAATAGTACATGATAAACCAAAGAGGTAAGCAAGATTGTCTATCATTATAGGCTATTTTAAGGACTGCTTCTTTATTCTGTATATTCTTAAAATGCTGTTATATAAGGAATGCTGTGGGTTATTCTGGGCGACTTCAAGAAACAGAAGTATCTCCCCTAGAAATGCCAAGGGGATGATTTTTATTATAACTTTCTAAAAAAAACACAAAGCTTTCTAAACTATTTTTTTTTCAAGTAGGGCTGTGTTTAAAATAGTGAATTTCTTTCACCTGGAAATATTAGATCAGAGTGGCTGACCATTGTAATGTTGGACATATATAACAATTAGGAGCAAGATTGAAATAGAAGATTACTAAATTTCCTTTCCATTTCCATGAGATTATGTCTTAGTATTCATTTTCTACAAAATTAAAGAAAAAAAGGCCTGGCAGAATTGGAGAAAGTATCTGGAAATGGATCAAAGCATCTTGGGTTGATTTAAGAAAATGTTCTAATAAGTAAATGTAGAATTCAGGTTGCAAAATCCTAAAGCATGAAAAATGATAATAAGCGTGATATCACAGAGGATTTCAAACAAAGGTCCCTAATCCCTGGTCCCTGGGGTCATCTCTCTAAGTAGTAGAGTCCTTTCTTAGTGGTCTGCATGGCAGGCTACTCATTCTGAATCAGGTTATAAACACAAGCCCTCCTATTAATTTCAAATGATGCATTTCTATCTCTGGCTATGAATAAAACAGATCAATGCCACCCGCATGTTTTATTGGGCCTCCTGTGAAATGAATCTGTAGGGAGACAGCCAGCAGGATGGAGTTGACATGCAGATGAGATTTGTAAGTGAGGACATATTGATTATTTCCATCTCAGCTCAGACAGTAATTCCACCCAACGCCGCTTTCCCTGTTTGAGCTCATTATTTATGCCATAAAAACACTATCTCAATGATAATAACAGGCTTCATTTACAAGCCAGAACATAAAGCATCAGCGCTTATGATTTCAGAAGGTAGGAGAGTAGAGAGAGAGAAATTTAACAAGTCCTAGAGAGGCACAAAACTGCCAAGGCTCATCTCACAGCTTTTATTCCCCCGAAGAGCAAGAATGAGAGCAGGTACGAGATTGCTGGGTTCTTTACTAATAACTCCAGACTTGTTTGAGGGTTGGATTGATGGATCACTCAGAACTTTCTCCATAGTGAAGCTTTCCTTATTAATATCTGATTTTTCTGTGCCATGCCACTGCCTCAAGGTGTGGAGAGCTTTCTGGATGCCTTTTCACAATCCTCAAAAATCCATCTGAGTGTCCATTTAAATGTAATCACATTCAGCAGAAACTGAACAACTCTTCAAAGTAACAATATTTCTCCCCCCGCCCCCCCACCGTGCCCAGTGGGTTATTTCAATAGCTAACATGACCTATACCTATTGTTTTGCCATCAATAATTTTATAATCTTTTTACTATAAACCCAATACTGGTAATTCCATTCAGGTCAACAAGCAGTCATTGTGCACACGTGTTTCTTGCCCTGCTCTTGGAAGCCTGGGGTGTATCTCTATTAGGTAAGACATGCCCTCGCCATCAGGAAGTTTTCAGTCTAAGGCAGGAGTCATACACATAGCAAGAAGGTCTCAATACATGTGGAGTGCGAGTTTAGGGGAGTGAGAAATAATTACAACAGGGAGACATGGAAAGACTTTGCTTAATAGATAATTCCTTAGCTGGATCTTGAAATTGGTATGTTTCTCTTATAAAAATGCTTAATTCTGTTTAGTAAAAGAATAATATTTATTTATTAGAGAAATTTGAGACAATATAGCTTAAGAAAAATAAAAGAAAATGAAAATTAGGTCATTATCATACATAGATGACTGCCATTGATAGTTTAGTGTGTATTCTACACCGTTTCTTACTTAGATTTTACATACAAAAATAAATGTATATTTTACACAATGTTTGTACCTATGTGTTTTCCACTGAAGGATGTGTTGTGAACATCTTTTTAGGTCATGGTACATTCTTCTTCATAATTATAATGACTACAAGTTTGTCTTTGTAGTGATGTGTCTCATACCTTAGTCAACTAATTTCCTAATATTGGGCATTTAGCATGAACAATGGAATTGGAATTAAAAACAATGTTCCAATGAACATCTTAGAAACTAAGTCTTCACTCACATCTGTGATGATTGCTTTAGGATTAATTCCTAAAACTGAAATTGCCAGGCTAAAAGGCATTTTTAAAGTTACTAATAGATACAGCTGTGTCATTCTTGAGACATAGCCTATCAATCTTCTTAGCCGACAGTATCATAGAAGTGTGATTTCTTCGACACGATAGTTTTCTGACAGGCTGAGCTGATGGGCAGTGTTTCGGCAACTGATCAAATAACCTTGGTGGGGTAATGTAAATATGTCGTAGCATTTAGGCTTCACATCGAGGTGTTAGCTGGAGACAAGTTTGGCTTGGAAGTTTAGAGCCCTGAGTGAAAATGAATTTGCTTTTTTTAATCAGTAGCAACAATCAGGCACCAACAAATGGTTTGCATTAGTTTTATTATGATGATTGTAAATAATATATGCAAATAAAAACAAATCTGAAGAATGCAGAGGATATAAAATGAATAATAATAGTTGCCCCAAATCCCTGATCTAGTTGCTTTCCATAAAAGTAACCAATTAGTAGTAGTTGGTCATCTTTCCAGAAGAATTTGAGTTACTCAGGTATGCTTTGTGGGATTAGATGTTTTATTTTGTTTGTTTGTTTTGTTTTTGTTTTTGTTTTCACAAAAATGAGATCACTTATCTGATTGGTCTACTTGAGAAGAATGAATGGCACATACTTGTGTCAGCTTTCTTTCTTCACTTAGAGAGCACTGGGCAGGGAGCATGCACTGGCCCAGGGAGCATGCACTGGGAAGTGTCTCTACAGGAGCAGTAATGGTCCAGGGGTACAGTAGGTATTTTAAAAAGCCAATCTGCCTGTAGATAGATATAAGCCACATTCTCTAACATAGCCTTTACTGGTTTTTTAAAGGAGATATTTTGGTCTCCACATATGCTATTGTTTGTCTAATTTCTCAATTGATTCTGGACTCAGGAAGGAGAAAGGTGTGCTATTTGCTGGGCACTCTCTCAAAGAGACAATGCATATTATTGTAGAAAATTTAGTTAACCAGAATTCTGTTGCTGGCCATGTGTGGTGTTTACAGTTAAAAAAACATTCACACACCATGCTGCAACATACTTTCATGAATAAGCAAATGCGAATATATTTGTAAGATATAATCTAACAAATAAAATTACTTTGTGAAAGTGTATGCATTTTTAAAGTTTTGATAAAATGAAACTGAACTCTATTTTTACACATATTTTTTAAAAATTTACAATCTCATCAGTTAATGCGAGATTTGGTGTTCTCTACTATCATCGATGTGTAGTATTCTCAAGCTCTGATCTATACCATTCTGATAGGTGACAAATGGCATTTCATTAAAATTTCAATTTGCTTTTCGTTAATTATGTGTGATATTGTGCTCTTTTTCATGTTTATTGGCCATTCATATGATCCTTTCTGTGGATTGCCTGTTCATCTTCTGTGCCCATTTTTCTATTAGGTCATTTATTTTTTTCTTATTGATTTTCAAGAGTTCCTTGCATATTAATAAGTTCAGCCATTTCTCTGTATTACGCATTGTGAATAATTTATCCATTTATTATTTGTCTTCTGATTTTGTATAGGCATTTTTGTTTTTTGTCAAGTACCATGTAGTCAAATTTCCAATTGCTTTTATGACTTTATACATTGACCAAGTGGCACCTATAAGAAGACATCACTTAGATTGGAAAGGGAAATACTAAAAACACAGATGTGCATTAGAAGAATATTACAATTTCATCCAAGACAATGGCAATAGTAAATACATGGAGAAGGAAGTGATATGAGCTTCTTCAGAAAATAGATGCTGTTAAGGGAGAAAAGAAGGTGAAAATTAATAAGGGGAAAATTCCTAGGTTAGTATGCAGATGGAACTGGGAGTTGATATATACATTTTTTCCAAAGAAATTCATGTTTTCCAGTCTTAAATAAATTGCATTAATCTGGATTTGGAAATGATTCTCACATATTAGACAATATTCAATGTACCCTGCTGTTCCCTTTCTCAGATGTCAACTACTTCTCATTGCCTTAGAGAATGAGAAGCTTAATAGGACATGTGTCATGCCTACTTTGTTCATTGCGTCTCTTGTACTCAGCACAAAGATTACACATACTAGGTGTCCAGTAAGTCCTTTTACATGAATGACTAGTAGTTACCATTTATATAATGTTTTCTTGAGTTTGAATAAAGTTTTGATACTTCTAAAATATATCCTCACCCAGAATTTTATTTGAATGTTGAATGTCACAATAACCCCATGGTTTAGGTTTTATCTCCATTTTATTGAGGAGGAAATTTAGGCTCAGATATAGGACATGACATTTCAGTATCACACAGAGTGAAACAATTGCTCCAAGGCATGATTTCACTCAGTTCTTTTTCCACAATGTCGTGCTTCAAGTTTATAATCATATAAACTTCACTATGAAAAGGTTAAAAAGTTTCTAAATGCTGCCAGACTTGGTAGTTCATAAAAATATATGTTTGCTGTATACAAATAAAAAAATGACAGTACGTCTTCATTAGGTGGTTCATCCAATTGCTATGGTCACTAAGAGTGGTATTGACTAATAGTAAGTTATTCATAATACGCTGTGTGAATTTTTTTTCTAACATCAGCAGAAAAAGAATGTGGCCTTATACTGTAGAAAGAAGAGTTCAAACAAGTTAGTAAGATGATTACATTAAGTTATGCGCCGCTATGATGACATATGATGACATATGATGACATACTTGTAACTCTTAAGTTAACAAGATGTACCGAGAAAGTCAAGTTTCTTAAGACACTGAAAATTGGAAAAGAAGCTACTTCTGATGTCAGCAGAGCCTGGGGAAACCCAGGACACTAGGTGACTCTTTCAACAAATATGTATTGAATATCTACTTTGAATCAGGCCTTCTGCTGAGAACCAAAGATCGATTCTGCAATGGAGAAGAGGGATAAAGTCTCTGCCTTCAGGAAGCATATACTGTAATAGGGTAAAGACCACAGACAATAGATACATTAATAAAGCATAACAGCTTCTGATTGTTGCTGCAAAAGAAATATATTAGTCGATAAACTGGAGAATGACAAGATGCGAAGATATAATATGGACTGGTCAGGGAGGTCCCTCTCTGAGGATGTGATAGTTAAGCTAGATTTGGGCTTAAGATTGGGCTGAGATATATTAGATATATTGTTGGAAATATATATATTAGAGCTATATATGTATATATATATACATACACGCACACACATTAGAAATATATTAAAACATCAAGGCAGAGCAAAATTATAAAAATCAAAGTCCAGAGGCAGGAAGAGTTATGTTCACAAAACAGAATGGAAGTTTTGAAGTTAGAGAACAAGAAGGAAAACGAGATGTAATATAGTCAAAAATGCCAGCAGGAGCAAGATCATGCAGGGGCACAGGAACATGGTGAGAAGTCTGGTTTTCCTTCATTAAATGAGAAATCACTGAAGAGTTTTAAATAGGGAGACATTATAATCTCATACATTTTCTTTTAATCGATGATGTCTGAGATGAAAAAGTGATAATGTTGAGAGGCACATTAGCAAAGGTTGATAAAATCCTTGCTTTAGGGGAAGTACCAAAGTCCAATGGAATCAGCAAACTTAAAACTAGATTAGGGTTTAGAAGGGAGGGAGAGTGACCGTGACCTCACTGTCAGGGGGTTACTGAAGAGGAAATGTTGCTGATGGTAATCTCCTGAAAGCACCTGTGCTTTGAAGAACCTTTTCTAGTTTCTTGTCTCTAAAACTGATCCCAACAAATCTTGGCCACTTGTAAGTGGTCTGAAATTTACCAGTGGGGAATCGGAGAGTTTTATTGTCACATATTTACTCACATGAAAGAAAGAGAAGGGGAGAGGGAGAGGATGAGAGAGAGAGATAGGAAGGGAGGGAGGCGGGGGGAGAGAGAGAGAAGGAAAAGAAAAGAAGAAAGGAAGGAAGGAAGAGAAGAAGGAAGAATGAATGAACACACATACAAAAAAAGCAAACAAAACTACTCTCAGGGTTTCAGCTGAAGATAAGACATGGATTAAAACAGTGATTTCAAATCCTAGCTTATCATCAGAATCACTTGGGAAGCGGGAAGCTTTGTAATAATTAAAATTTCTAAGTTCCACGTGTGCAGGTCTAATATACTGATCGGTAGGGCTTTAAACCCAGGCATCTGTATTTTTTAAAGGTTCCTATTAAATGTTGATGCTTAGCCAGGTTTAGGAATCATTGACTTAGATAAGCTTGCCAAGTCCCTTTCAGTCCAATGAGTCTGTAAATTATCAAACTGCAGTGGAACCAACATGGGAGTATTGCTAGATGGTGCTAATGTGGATTGCCAAACTGTTTCATTTTAAATTTCATTTGAGGAGAAAGCCAAATGATATTAGCAAATAAAAAAAGTTATTGGCACCAAATACTCCCAGCTGCTATGCATTGAAGGCACAAATTACAAATTACTATATATACACCGTGTGTGTGTGTGTGTGTGTGTGTGTGTGTGTGTGTGTGTATTCTGATTGTCTGAGAGAGAAAATGTATCTTCCAGGAAGATATGACTTATACTCAAGGGAGTGTTTAGACATAGGGAGAAGGTGTTTAAGATCATCATATATTATTTTTGTAAAACTCCCTGTGCGGTCACTTTAGAAGACAATTTGCTCATGTGTGGCTGTTTCTTCTGGCTGTAAGCTGTGCTAAGTGATGAGGAACACAAAGTCATACCTTGGGATCAAGGTCATATGAATCACTGACCAACACAGTCCCTAGTCGTGGGCTCTATATTATTAAGTATAGAGTGAGTCTCCCAAGACAAAATAACACCACAAACCAATAGATTTATCTAATTGTTTAGCTGGAAATCATATTTTTTTTCTGTACTAGAGTAAGCCCTCTTAGGAGAAATGGTAGGATCTTGAGGGAGAAGAGTATTGGAAAACTCTTTTGTTCATAAATATTTTTTCTTTTTCTATCCTCCCTGATGTCACAATATTTTAAATGCCATCATTCATGTCTCCTTTTGAGGAGAAAAACCATACCTCAAGTCAGGCTACATTTTTTTTTTTTAAGAATTCCTGGAAAGATCGTATAGTATTTTTATACATGTTTTTATTATCTGACATTCTTTCAAAAGAGCTTGAACGAATTTATTTGTTTATTCAACAGATGTCAATAGGACACTGGTTATGCACTAGCCATTGTAATAGACATTGGAAGTGCAATAGTGAGTAAAACACAAATGATGCTCTCAAGGAAATCCCATTTAGTATGGTGACCAGGTCCTAAGCTTATATAAATCCACTAGACTAAGAGATGCAAGTCTAATCAGACTCTGTGCCTCTGTTTACAAAGACAAAAAACAAAAAACAAACAAACAAAAAAACTTTCTTTCTGGGAAGGTCTTGTAACAGATTTTGATTTCAAAAAGTGCTACACATATTTTCCATCTCATATGCTCCTTGCATACTCCCTTTTGGAATGCTCTCTCTTGGAATTCTGCTGTCATATTCTGAATCGCCAAAGCCACATGGTGAGGTCCACATACACATCATCTGGTCTGCACTTCCAGTTAAACTGAGACTTGGAGACATCCCTGCCCAGGTCTCATGCATACCAGGAAAAAAGCCTCTAGGTGGTAATAGCCCACAACCAGTCAAAGCTTCCCAGACAAGAGCCCAAACCTCACAGAGCAAAGACGTGCTATTTCCACTATATTCTGGCTGAATTTTGTAAAAATAATAATAGCTAACACTTATTAGACTTTTACTACTTGTCAAGCACTATGCTAAGAGATTCACGCAATTAGTTCACTGCTTGTTTAACCTTTAAAATGACCACGTAAAGATGATTGCTCTTCTGAGTCCCATTTTACAGATGGCAAAACAGGCTTACAGTTGATGTGACGTAGCTGATAAACAGTCGGGTTGAGACTGAAACCCAAATATCGTTGCCTGTCTCCATGTTGACACTATATTTTAACCTACAATCAACTTAATTTATCAATCTGTATGAGTATCTAGCTGAATTCTTTGACCTATGGAATCCATAAGCATAATAAAATGGTCGATTTTTTACACTATAATGTTTGGGGTGGTTTATTATGTAGCAATAGCTAACTAGAGTAAACTTCCCTTGATCTTACTGTTGTAACAAAAATACACATCCCTCAAGAGCCAGTTTATTAGCCATTATCACAAGAAGGGGGCAGTGATATTTACAGAGCAACTACAATTAACTACAGGGTACTATATGCTTTGCTTTTGGGACACTGGACATTTCCCTTCTGGACCTCATTTTACAGATGACCACATTTACTCTGAACACGGAGAGATGCTCAGGGACATTTCCCGCAGTGTTTTTCCCCCGCCCCCCGCCCCCCCGGATTGGTGTCTTAACATGCAGTATCCTCTTTAGCCTGCCTGCTTCATACTCATTCTTCAGGTAATCTGCCCAGATTGAATTTCCTGGAAAGTTTTCTATGATCTTGACAATTTAGGGTGGCCCCTCTGGGCTCTCAAAGTACCACACACCCAGTCATAGCAGGTATTTCTGAAATATCAACTATAAGATTCTTGAAGAGAGAGATAGAGCTTTGCTCACCGGTCCATCCCTATACCTTGTTGTAGTGCCTACAAAATGAGAAGTGACCATAAGACCTAGCATTCAGATTCCCAGGTTCTTGCTTCAAATATCTTCTTCTTCCTCCTCCTCCTCCTCCTTCTCCTCCTCCTCTTCTTCTTCTTCTTCTTCTTCTTCTTCTTCTTCTTCTTCTTCTTCTTCTTCTTCTTCCTCCTCCTCCTCCTCCTCCTCCTCCTCCTCCTCCTTCTTCTTTTCTTCTTCTTCTGCCTTACATATCTTACACGACCACTTAACCCTTCTGCTTCTAATCAATGAAAACCATTAGTATTTTTATATTACCGTCTTTTTTTTTTAACTCCCACAACCCATTCAAATTTGAAGCCCAGCACAATGGACTCTCAGTGGTATTTAGGGCAAGAGAGGGAGGGTGGGGAGGGGGAAAGGGAGAGCGCTGGCCGGTCAGGTGGGATGAGGCAGACCGGCTGCATTCATGGGGCCTGGAGTTCAATTAACTTGGTTCAAATTCTGGCTTTGTTACCTTCTTCCTTGTTATCCTGGTCAATTTATTTAACCTTACCAAGCTTAATTTCTTCAGTTTTAAAGTGGAGGTAATGGAGATTGTTGGAGAAACAAATGAAATTATGTACATTAAGAGCTGGCAGTGCCTCATCGTACTCATTTAGTCATTGTCAGTGACAGTCGTCACAGAAACAGCAGTAGATACAGTAAGTAACAGTCATAGAAGTGATAGCATTAGCACCAGGCTGTGACTGTGAGTCGGCATTCAATTCATTTTTCCTTCCTGGATCTAAGTCTTATCGTTTTATGTCTAAGTCACCCTGACATGGTTTATCTCACTGTATTTGGGTCATTTAAATGTCTACAGTGCTTCCCCATAATAATTCAATTCAAATAGCAAAATAATAACATCTTAGAGCTCCAATGGAAAGAGAAGGGATGTTTCCCATTATTGAGAACCTACTATGTGCCAGGCAATTGCTATGGCTTTTGCACTAGGAAATTTCAAATTACAGTTTAAATGATCAAATTCTAGGGGGCGGGGCGGAGAACTGATATTGAATAAGAAAATATTTAATGTGATATTCTGTACATGGAACTACTGCATGTGTAAAGAAATATTTTAAAAGGAGTTGAGATGAATTAAAAAAAAGGGTGACGCCTTTAGACTTTCTGATGATAATTCACAGAGTAGGGGCTAGTCCAAAATTCAGTAGGAAGCTACAAAGGAATAATAGGAATTTCAACTCATGAGGAAGGTTTTAAGTAGCTCTTTTTTTAAGGAGCTGATGTCGTAAGTGAAGTAAGAAGAACCTCTAAAAAACAGCATCAAGGCTATCATTAATTAGAAATAGAGCCATTGGAGATGGAGAAGAACTATTATGTTTCTCTTCCCTGGGGTCTGGGCTAGATGATTCCCTAGAGGGTTATTTCCAGTTCTGTGTGAGTTAATGATTTCAGTGTAATCAACCCCAGTTAAAGAGAGTGCAACAAAAAGAACAAACAAAAGAAAATTGTTGGGATTACACATAAACTGTCTTTGGACATATGCGGGCTCACAAAGCTAATGAGTTCCCCATCCAGACTCTCTGGTGGCAGTCTATTATAATAGCCCTAAACATTCTGAGAAAAGTGCTACTGAAGATGGGGAGGGGGTGGCTATTATGGCTGAATGCTGAAGGAGTCAGTTTGATGGGGGAGGAAGGTTTTTTCTCCTGCTGCCTCTGACTGATAGGAAAATGCAAAGCCCAGGGAAAGCAAGCCAGATGCTTGGCAAGACCCATTTTACCTTCTGTAAAATCACTAAAAGGATGGCGAGGGGCAGGGAGGGGGCGTAGGAGTGCATAGTCCATCCTGCCACAGGAGAACTGGGGCCTCCCTCCAGGTCTGAATAGGATGCTTGAGGAAAAATTCAACTGCATTCAAAGAACAGCAGTAAACATAAAAAACTCATTACACACAGCAAATAGGAATAGCACCAAGAAAAGAGATGAATCTGTTGATTAGAAATCTCATTGTTTGTAAAGGAAAGGGAAAGTATTTTAGATATATTAAGTATTATCCTTCTGTTTCCATGTAGGAAAACAGAGTAATGTAGTTCAAGGTTTTTCACATTTTATAAAATATCAGAAGCCATTTATCTGTGAAAACTCATTTGGAAGTCCAAAACATAAAACACATTAAAACAGATCTACTATCTTCAGAAAAAGGTGGAGACTCAGATCCAGACCCTCTTCCTCTCATGAAACCCAAGAGATCACATAACATAGCTTAAAAATCTCTGTGAACTGGTCTAGCCACATATTATCCAAGAAACAGTAGGCAAGCTGCTCAAACTTTCTGAGCCTCAGTTTCTTCATCCTCAAAATGGCAATAATGGGAACCTACCAGGAAAGTAGGAAATGTCATGAGTTAAGTAATTCAGTACTTGGCACTTACCAAGTTCTGAATCAGTGTTACTTCTTCCTTTACTACTTAACTCACCACAAATTTTGCATCCTCTAAAAATATTTCTTAGTACTTGAGCACACACAAAGCTCTCTCTTCTTTAAGTCCTATTGCACTTTTATTTTGGTGTAACAATTTACCATTTGGTTGTCTGCAATTAATACTATTAACAAAATAGTATTAACAAAATAGTAGCTAGTATTTCATTAATCATGTACTATCAATGTAGTATAATATGATTTATATTTATTTTCTCAAAATTCCATGATAACCAATCAGAACAGTTATTTTTTTCCCGTGTACAGATATATAAAAAAAAAAAAAATGAAGTTGAGAAGTTTAAGTAAGGTACTTTGTCAGGTCCTATAAATTGTAATTTGCAGAGAGACTATATTTGAACCCGGATCTGTCTCCAAAGTCTTAATTTAATATAGTAACACCTCATGTTTTACTTCCTCAATGAGGCTATAAATTCCTTGAAGCCAGGGAATTACAGGCCATTCATTCATTCATTCGACAAATATTTTATGGAGCACTTACTATGCACAGACACTGTTCTAGGTACACAGATGAATAAAACAATTTCCTGTCCTTAATAAAAACACAGAAATCTGTTCAACATCGTTAGCTATCAGGGAAATACAAATGAAAACCTAAATAAGATAGCACCACACATCTACTAGAGTGGGGGAATATAACAGATAATACAATGTTAGCAGTGATTCAGAGTGACTGGAACTGGTGATGAGAAAGTGAAATGGTACAGTCACTTTGGAAAAAGAAATTTAAGTTAAACATACACATACTCTATGACCTATTACTTGATATTTACCCAAGAAAAATGAAAACACATGTTTACATAAGAACTCGTTTCTAGCAGCTTCGTTTGGAAGAGCTAAACATCTGAAAACAACCCGAATTTCCATCAACCGATAAATGGTAAACAAATTCGATAGACACATACCACAGGAGTATTTGAGAACAGAAATGAAGACCCTACTGATCCATTGCAATAACATGGATGGAACACAAACACATGATGCTAAGTGAAAAGTGTCAGATACGATAGTCTACATATGACATGATTCCATTTTCATGACTTCCAGGAAAACAGAAAAAAGATACAATCAGTTGTTTCTGGTCGCTAGAGGTAGTGGGAATGACAGCAAAGAGGCATGAGGAAACCTTTGAGATGATCGCAGTGGTTTTACCCAGTTGGCTTGAGTATAGACGGGCAGAGGCTGAGTCAGCCAAGTTAGCCTGGCTGTAGTAGATAAAACACGGGGATTTGTGTTCCCCATCCTAACTACAGATCCCTCACGTGTTCACCTTCATTATAACCACATGAAGCAGAAATCCCAGGAGGAAAGTTTAGCCTAGTGGGATGCAGGAGGAAAGGGAAGTCAATTAAAATCCCTGGGACTCAAGCTGCTAGACTGAAAATCATTTGGGTGCTTATAACATACAGACTCATCGGCCTTACTTCAAAGATTTCGTAAAGGAGACTGGAAACTTTCTTAAATATATGGAACTGGTGATCTCGGTCCACGAGGCTCCAAGAACCTGAACTAGAGAAAACAAGCTCTGGGAGAATTAGCTCAACCATATGATGCCGCCTTGGTGTGCGAAAAGTAAGTTTCACCATCCAGTTACAGTTCAGGGTGGCAAGGCAGTTGTGGGCCTACTTCAGTCTAGATTTGCTCTCCACAGAGTGCAAATCTATTGCGATGAGTAAGATGTGTACTCAGGACCACAAGCAGAGACTGACAACTGAGGACCATAAATGATCTCATTGGGACTTCCTGCCATGAGGTCTTTCTTAACCTGGGGTCTTCATCTAAAGTACAGATCATGAATAATTTCAGTAGCGATTGACCAAATTCATCCAAGGAAAGTACAGAAGTGGAGTATTCTAGATGCATGTGAGAGAAGTTATTTTATTATATAATAGAGATTTTTTTAAGGGGCATTAGGGCTTAATTCTCTTTCAGAACCTTGGTTGAAAAAGGATGGAGCATAAAATATTTCACATGTTACAGGGTCAGAAAAATGTGTAAAAAAGACCGTGTCTTGTGCCATAGGATCAAAAAAGAAGGCATCAGAAATTCCTATTCTGTGAAATCAGAAAATGGGTGAAGCACAGAGAGATCTCTAAGAACCTTCTTTGTTCTCTTTATTACATCGTGCATTCTCTCCAAACCCTCTAAAGCATGTGTTTGCTTTTGCACATTCACAGTGTGTGCCTGTTTGTGTGTGTGTTTATGTATGGACAGGCGCACAGGTTCTCAACAGTTAGCTTCTAATTTCTACAACGATCCTGGACCCCATCAAAAAGGACTGGTGGTCAGATGAGGTTAGTGGTGTGAGGAAGACTCTTGGGCCATGAATTCTCCCTGCCAGTCATTAACTCTGAGAAAATGGACCATACTCACTAATTCTGCCAATCTCCCTCCTGCTAGGAGGACTCTGTAATCCCCATGTAAAGAAAAAGACTATGTTTAATCAATAGTTGTGGTTGTGTACACTGACAGCTGGAATGTAAGCCTGTTGTTCCTTAGTAGGTACCCCAGATGTGTCCTTATAGTAATGTTGCTTATAAAGTGACGTGGTGATTTCCTGTTGTTTCTGGCCCTAATGGACTATTTACTTTTCAATTTGAGTAAGAAATCAGCATGGTGCTTGGAAAAGAGCTCTGTTCTAACAGGAAGGAGATGTGGCCTCCTTCAATCACATACATAATACTTAATACATATTTATTTAATTGGATTCAACTAGACCAGCTGTGACTCTAAATGGGTTTATTAATAATAACATAATATTTTCTATTAAACTATATATTTATTTGCCTATCTGATAATTATCTGTCTCCTCCTCTAAACTCCACGAGTTTGGAGTCCTTGACAGTTTTATTTACTGAAGTATTTTCAATGCGTAGAATGGTTCTTGGCTCCTAGTAGGTGATCAATAAATATCTGTTAGATAAATGAACAAACTTCTGCTGAGCTTTTTGAAATATGCTAGACACTGTGCTGCACAATTTAATACCGATTATGCAATTTGGTCAAGTTTGTCTCAAACTTTAATGTGCCTTTCCTGAGATCTTGGACATCATCTTATGTTACCATTTTAAATTGTACAATTCAGGGGCATTTAGAACAATTACAAAGTTGAGCAATCATCGTTAGTAATTCTAGAATATTTTCATCACCTGAGGAGGAAACCTGACCCCCGTTAAGCAGCCTTTCCCTACTCTCTACCCCCATCAGTCCCTGGCAATGATTAATAGGCTTTCTGTCTCCAGGAATGTGCCGATTCTGGATGTTTTATAGAATTAGAGTAATATACGGCCTTTTGTATCTGGCTTGTTTCACTTAGCATATTGTTTTCAAGGTTCTTTTGTGTTGTACATATATTGGTACCTCATTCTTTTTTATAGCTTAATAATATTCCATAGTATGAATATATCACGTTTTGTTTACCCACTTATTAATTGATAGACAGTTGGTTATTTCCATCTTTTGGCTATTGTGGATAGCCTTCTTATGAAAATATTGTACAATTTTTTTTGGAACACTTGTTTCCAGCTGTTTTAGTTCTATATCTAGGAATGGAATTGCTAGGTCACATGATAATTCTACGTTTAACTTTTTGAGGAAACACCAAACTGTTTTTCACAGTGGCTAAATCATTTTACATTCATAGTAGCAATGCATGAGGTTTCCAATTTCACCACATCTTCACTAATACATTATGTTCTGTTTTTAGATTATAGATTCCAGTGTATGTGAAGTATATCTCTTTGTGATTTTGATTATCATTTCCATAATGATGTTTGATTATCATTTCCATAATGGCTGCATCCAAGATCTTAATCAAAACCATGAACTTGATTTAATAGGTCTCTTCTTTCCCCCAGTTTGGACCTGTTCTACCTGTAAGCCTACATTAGGAAAGCAGAATATGTCTAGGTTAGTGGCATTGTCTCTGCTTCTCTATCCAGCATTTTTCCTCCTATTTGTCAGAAGACTCCTTCTCTATAGATGATGCTTAGAATTCCCTCTCAGCCTCCAGGCACTCACCTCCAGCTTGAGGCAGGGTTTTTCTGCCCTACTAGGTAGCCCTACTAAACAGGATCCAAGGCATATCCAGCTCAGCTTTCTAAATCTAGTCCATGATAAACATTTGTGTTTCCTTGCCCTTAGCATCTCTTTTGATGAGCTCTGTAGCTGTAGTTGCTGTCTCATTGTTTTGCTGTTGAAGTTGTTGGTACCCCAGGCTCTCCCTCTAGTTATCTTGGGCAGGAGACTTTAGTTCATAGTGCCTGTCAACCACATGGATACACATGTCAAGCTCTCTGGGTAACCTCAAGGAAACCTACTCTTTCTCTAGGTTTGGAGTGAAAGAGATGGCCCACAGCTCTGGCCCCTCAGCCCCCCACCAGTGTCTCTTCCCCAGAGGTGGGGTTGGGAAGAGACCGGGACTCACGGCACTTTGAGGACTCTCTGTAAAGACATCTTTTTACAGATTCCTCTCTCCCTGCTTCTCTTTATCACGTTCTTCTTCTGTTTGTGGGGTTAAGAATCGTCAAAAGGGTCCCCTTACTTTTACTTTATAAGTTCTACAAATGATTATAATGATGATTTGTTGCACACTCACTTGATTATTGACCCCTGTTTTGGTCTGAATCGTAGTCCCTCAAAATTCATATGTTGAAATTCTAACCCTCGGTTTCTCAGAATGTGACTATATTTGGACATAGGACCTTTAAAGAGGCAATTATGTTAAACCGAGGACCTGAGGGAGGACCTTAATCCAATCTGACTAGTGATTTTATAAGAAGAGAAAACTGAACACACAAAAGGACACCGGGGCACAAGCCAAGGAGAGAGGTCTCAGAGGAACCCAAACTGCCCACACCTTGACCCTGGAATTACAGCCTCTAAACCTGTGAGAAAACAAACTTCCTTTGCTTAAGCCACCCATTCTATCGTATTCTGTTATGAAAGCTGGAGCAAACTAATACAGCTCCTCAGTGGAAACTTAGGCAGGAAAGGCATGTTCCAACATCTTGCCGTGTACAGGGAGCATGGTGGTTCCTGGCCTGTGAATCCCACACCTTTAATTAGGAACCAGTTTTAACTCATACTAGCTGTGTCCCCTTGAGAAGGTGACCTTAGTTTTCCAAAAACAATTTCCCTATGTATAAAATTTGAATACTACCGGAGAAATTGTAGTCATCCTACTTTATTACAGAGAGTTTTAAATCAACATGTAACCACCGTTTATTTGCTCACATGAGTCTCACTCCAACCTCTGAAGCATTGTGAGGCTTAAATGAGAGAATCTATGTGACAGTGTTTTCTAAATTCTAAAGTGTTATAAAAATGCTCATTAATATAATCATAACATCTACAAAACTGTTAGTGAGGGAAAAGAAAATCAATTGGTGTGTTATTTTGTTTTGAGTGCAGGGTCAGGGTGTAACGTAGCATACACGCCCCTCCACCTGTCAGCAGCCGCCAATTAACCCATCTCGGGGTATTTTTAAACATCAGAAATCATGTATTTTCTATTCACCAGCTGGAGGACTGCCATCCAAAACAGCCAGCATCAGCTACCGGCTAAATTATTACTTGCTGCAACTAAGAACTTGGTACCTCTACCACCTTCTTCACTTCTACCAGCTCATGTGAAACAGCCAACACAAAGGTCCCTGGAGCTGAGCTTGGGCATGTATGTGAAGCCTGAAACTCTCACTCTAACACCCACATATTCGGGGATTCATCACATATAGAGAGAGCATCCATACGTCCTAGGAAATGTGCCAGGTATTTTATATCCATGCATCATCTCATGTAACACTCACATCAATGCTTTAAGGCAGAAGATAATAAATCCATTTTAAATTTTAAGTAATTTGAAGCTGAGAGAGGTCAGTGATTTCTCATTCACTTGTTTGACAAGTTTTAATTGAGCACCTAGTATTTGCTAATTCCGGAGTATAGACTGGGGAATACAACATGAAATTTGCAATTTGGTAGGAAGTGGACCATAAAAAAAACAAACAAACAAGAAAACATATACAGAATTTTAGTTCTATGAAGGAAAGTCACAGTATAGACACAACAATCCAAGATGGGGAGAAGGCAACAATCTGAGATGTAAATAAACACAGATTTAAGTTCCACAAAGGAACTTCACAGAAGCAGTGGTGAAAGTTCAGGTGGGTGAATGAGGAAGGGTACTTAATCAGAAAACTGAAAGATGAAAAGCAGCCATCTGTTCAAAGGGACAACATGGAGACCAAGTCCTGATGATAAAATGCAAACTTCTGTAGAGACCATGAAGAAC
>NW_011888842.1:4254046-4288619 GCF_000151845.1 Pteropus vampyrus | reverse complement strand
TATTTTCTATTCACCAGCTGGAGGACTGCCATCCAAAACAGCCAGCATCAGCTACCGGCTAAATTATTACTTGCTGCAACTAAGAACTTGGTACCTCTACCACCTTCTTCACTTCTACCAGCTCATGTGAAACAGCCAACACAAAGGTCCCTGGAGCTGAGCTTGGGCATGTATGTGAAGCCTGAAACTCTCACTCTAACACCCACATATTCGGGGATTCATCACATATAGAGAGAGCATCCATACGTCCTAGGAAATGTGCCAGGTATTTTATATCCATGCATCATCTCATGTAACACTCACATCAATGCTTTAAGGCAGAAGATAATAAATCCATTTTAAATTTTAAGTAATTTGAAGCTGAGAGAGGTCAGTGATTTCTCATTCACTTGTTTGACAAGTTTTAATTGAGCACCTAGTATTTGCTAATTCCGGAGTATAGACTGGGGAATACAACAAGAAATTTGCAATTTGGTAGGAAGTGGACCATAAAAAAAACAAACAAACAAGAAAACATATACAGAATTTTAGTTCTATGAAGGAAAGTCACAGTATAGACACAACAATCCAAGATGGGGAGAAGGCAACAATCTGAGATGTAAATAAACACAGATTTAAGTTCCACAAAGGAACTTCACAGAAGCAGTGGTGAAAGTTCAGGTGGGTGAATGAGGAAGGGTACTTAATCAGAAAACTGAAAGATGAAAAGCAGCCATCTGTTCAAAGGGACAACATGGAGACCAAGTCCTGATGATAAAATGCAAACTTCTGTAGAGACCATGAAGAACCCTTGTACTTTTCTGGCACAGGAGCTGATACGTTCTTCTTCTTGAAGTTAAAATATTAGGAATCTTAGTACAGACCCAAGGACAGAAGAGTCAAATTATAAAACCATTTTGTGACACTTATCAGATGGTGTCTTTAGGAAATTCATTTCATCCTTCTGAGCTTCAGCTTTCCAATCTGTCTTGTTAAACTCATAGTGCTGTCTGAGGATCAGTGGGGCAGGGCATGTGAAGATGCCTTAGACTGTGCTACACACACGTAAGGGATTACTGAAATGCAAAAGCTTCCTATAGCTGAATGCGATCCATGTCTGTTATTCAATGTAAAGTTAACCCAATAGGTTAAACCTCTTCCAGTAAAGTTTACCAAGCTGGATTCTTAAAAACGGCCTTTGATCACAAACCTGCTCACAAACCACAGTTAGCTCCCAATTTCCACTAGGATAAGGAATATGCCACTCAGCCTCATCACCACATTTCTCCCCTCCTACCACTGTCCCAATCTCTACTATTGTTTTCCAAACTTCCATTATCTTACGAATCATCCAGGGGCTCAGTGGAACTTGATAAATATCCAGACTCTAAGACACAATTACTGACTCATGAATTTGAATCTTGAGTCAAGGAATCTGTGTACATTTAATGAGCAGTACAGGTAATTATTGTAATCAGCTTACTTGGAGAAGTACTATAAGTCATTCGTCCCCACACATATGTGCACGTGAGCATTACCTCGGGAGTTTATGAAAAAGAAACTCCTGGTAATAACTTTCATAAAAATTCTAATTTGGTGCATTTGGGGTGAATGGAGGAGTTGTGTTTTGGACAAGTATATCACTCTCCCCAGCTGCTGTCAGTGGGGTCTTGGTTCAAATGTAAGAAAGCACCGGTTAAAATGGAATGATTCAATATCTCCTGTGCCTTCTGAACTTTTTCACCTTTTGTCTTTCTCTCCACCTCATGTCTTTCTCTACTATCAATTTGAATTCCATATCTTGCCAAAGGTCCTGGAATTCTGTCCTCTCCACTGTCCTAGACTTATTTAGAATATTTCTGGAGAGATATGGACTTTCTGAAGCTTTTCTGTAGTATGGCTTGGATTGTCATTAAATATTGGAGGGAAAAATGTAAACTTGAGACAGAGAGAAAGAGAGAGAAGGAAAAGAAAGAAGGAAGGAAGGAAGGAAGGAAGGAAGGAAGGAAGGAAGGAAGGAAGGAAGGAAGGAAGGAAGGAAGGAAGGAAGGAAGGAAGGGAAAGAGAAACAAAATATTTAAAGTTTCTTTTAAGTGGCAGAAATGAATATGGATGTCAAAGACCCTGAAGTCAGAATGTCCAAATGTGCTCTCTCCCACATGTTGGGGAGAGTGAATATAGTGTAAGCCTATTCTCTGATAGTGTTAAGACACCTACCTATTCATGCAACATGACAGAAACTCCTGGATTCTTAGAATGTGAAGGATAGATGTTTATGTAATCCTGAGGTATTCTCCCGGGCCCCTCAACTTACATTTATTATAAAGAATTTAACTATATTTAAGAAATATATGACCTTTCCTCTAAAGCAAGGCCTGGGAAAAAGAAAAAAAAAATGAACTAAAGAAAAAGGTGGGTGGAAAGAAAGTAAATATTTTACCCAGGCAAACTGGATAATGTTTCCCCAGATCCAATCTGCTATAGACAGAATGTTTTTGTAACACCAACCCCGCCCCCACTTCCAAAATTCTATGAAACTTAAATCTTCAATGTGGTGGTATTCGAAGTTGCTCTCTGAGAGGAAATTAGATCTTGATGGTGAAGCCATAATGAATGAGATTAATGTCCTTATAAGAAGACACAGGAGAGACCTCTCTCAATCTCTCTCCCTCTCTCCCTCGCCTTCTCTCTCTCTCTCTCTCTCTCTCTCTCTCTTTCCCCCATGTGAGGACACAGGGAGAAGAAGACAGTCATTTGAAAGCAAGAAGAGAGCCCTCAACAGACAATTGTTGATCTGCCAGAGCCTTGATCTAGGACTTTCCAGCATCCAGAACTGTGAGAAATAAATGTTTGTTGTTTAAGCCACCCAGTCTATGGTATTCTATTATAGCAGCCTGAACTGACTAAGACAATTCAGCCCACACTAGACTTTTCTGAATCATTAAGCCTCCCAATTGCCTGTGTGTAACTTTCCCCAACTCAGCTACAATAGTCAGTGAGAAAAAAACGTGCCTTAAAGCAAATCTGTTAAGTCAGCACCAGGATGGTTTTGGAGGGTGGGGGCGTGCAGAGGATGGTGATGGGTGAGGATAACAACCGCCCACATGTCTGTATTGTTTTGTCAATGGCAGTCCTTCAGCATGAGGAGAGCTTCAAGGTTTGTTACCTGTGAGTGCTGGTGGGATTTTTAAGCAGCCCTCAACTGTGCTTCCCTTCCTGGAAGCTCAACACATATTCTCCTGTGATGAAGCTAGCTCATCCTTTCTCTTTCTTAGAGTCTTCTGAAGCATGGGAAAACATCGGCCAAGTCTCAGTGTTCATTTCAACTCCTTTCTCTTTAGATCTAAATTTAAAATGATCCAATTTGCTGCCCGTTGCCTATGAAGACAACTTAACAGTTGCTTCTGGTCCAGGGCAAAGAGATGAAGGCAGGTGGTCAACCTGAATGACCCTTCTGAAAATACACCTACGTTCATGGCATGCCTGCCACTGCACCCCTTCTTCTCCCACCTTTGATGAACTTAAACATCTTAATGGCTTCTAATGCTCTTCCAATGATGACTAAAATTGCTAAAGAGCCTGCAAGGATAGTGCAGTCCGGCCTCTACAACCTTTGAAGCTTGCCTCTTATGTTTCTCTGTTTGTCCATCCCCCAATCACTAAGTCTGTCTTTTTTTACCTCCTATTTTGTAGTCAAGGCTCAGCCAAAATTGTTTCCACAAGAAGCTGTCCCTAGAACAGTGGGGGCCCTCTCCAAGAAGTTAATGGTCTCTTAGCTGCGGCATTTCTCCTTTGGCACTTATCACAATTATAATTAAAACAATAACAATTGTGAATTAGATGCTTAATGATTACTGTTATATTCTCTGGTAGAATGTCAACCTCGTGAAGATAGGGAACTAGTCTTGTATGTAGCATCCCCAAGAATTTAGTAGGGTGTCATGGGCCCTCCCAATTTTTTTTTTGTAAAGAACAGCCGATGGAAGAGAAGAATGTTTACAGGAAAGCCTCTGTGTTGATTTCCTTTGGTCTTCATTTGCAAATGTGCATAAGTCAGTAGAATAGTAGAAAGCCTCTCTAATGTTCGGACACTAGGTAGAATTGGCAAGAATCCCTAATTCCAAGGTCCTTGGATGCCTGAATACAATCAACCCTGAAAATGTTTTCTACGCATTTTTGGCAGGTCCCCCCTGGAACTCCTTGGAAATCTTGGCCTTCAATCCCTGCTTCCAGACTTGCTTCTCAACTCTTCTGTACCATGCTGAAAATTTAGACATGACTCACTTCCATCTTTCACTTTATAAGTCGGTAGATATATCTAAACCATTTCTGAATATGGACAATATTACCAAAGATTTCAAGTTGTGAGAGGAGGCAGAAAAGGGTGTTTACATCTCAATAGTACAAACAGCCTTCAAAGTCTCCAGCCGCCACCATGCAAGTCCCCCAACATCATGCAGACCCCCAGTCATCTAGTCCTGTACCACATGTATGTTCTCAACTTTTTCCTTCATCATTTTCTCAGCCTCCCATAATAATTTTTTTTTCTAAGAACTTCTTTTATCACATTTATGTCCCCTACTTGATCTCAGGAATTCCAAATACATATTCAGAAATAAATCCAACCCACTCTGAGCAATATTTTGGATTATTTCTCCAAAGATAGTTTCCTTCCCAAGAGGAATCTCATTGTCCGATGGTAAGATGATATTTATTATTTTCATCTTATTGTTATCTCCTCTTTAACAAAAATTCAATTTGTGATATATTCTTTCTCAAATGGTGTTAATTACAGAAATTTGAGTGAGTTCTTCCAAGTGGAAAACAAAGTGACAGTTGAATCACATAACACTTCAAAGCAATAGATAGGGAGGCATATATACCTGGATTTAAGTCTCCTTGATTTTACAACTGTGGGACTGCAAGTAAGTTATTTAAACTCTCTAATATTCCATTTCCTTATCTGTAAAATTAGAATACTAATGCTTTTGGATTTTGAGTTATATAAAATCATAAATCACTTCATTGTAAAGTCAATTTGAACAGTTTGTTTTTTGCTTGCCATCAAAAGCTTGATAAATAACCCACCGTTATTAGCTCATATATGGCTTTCTCTGTTTCAGCACCATCCTCTCGGTTCATTTGATCTCTCTTTCTATATTTGCTATGATACTACAACTTGGAACTTCTGTATATCCTCAGCAAGTAATACTTACAGTTAAAATAAAACTGATTATTATTTTACTTGTTAAATATTCATAAAATATTACTCTTGCACAAAAGTTGTAATTTTATTATTATTTTATCTTTCACTTAAATAAAGAAATGTTTGTATGTTTATGTATATATATATATACACACATATATATATATATGTGTGTGTGTATGTATGCATGTGTGCACGTATATGTGTAAACCTATTTTCGTTCTCTTTGCCTCTTCAACATTCTTTCCATCTTACCATTCTGATCACACTGTGATTTTTCCCTTGGGAAGCCACCCTTTCCTATGGTGTAAAAGTCAGGTAAGAAGTATGATTGACCGTAGCCCTAATCTAGTGAAAACTAACTCAATGTGTGGCATTCTCCTGGCCATGATGTTGGTACATAAAAGGCCCAGTTAGAGCAAAAATAGGTGTATTTGCTTGATAGCTGTGGAAACTCATCTGGTCTATTCCCTTGGTATGAAGGAAAAAGCATGAAGCCCTAATTGCTAATGGTAGCCATCTTGCAACCATGAAGAAAACCAGTCTGAAACTAGGAAGAGGGCAAAGCCAGAACCACAAAGAAGTAAAAATCAAATCCTTAACCAGAATGTACCTGAGACCATCTATTACTGGCTTTTTAAATTATATAATCAACCACTTTTTATCATTGAAGCTAATCACAAGTAAAAACCTAGCAAAAACAAGCTAAATGATATGTCATTACCTTTGTGATAATATGCTTTCCATTTAATTTTATTGTTTTATGTTTCTATACTAGCAATATATTGTTATTTTTATTATCTGATAACACTAGACTACTGTTATTGATATTATTTAATCGAGTTTTAGACTTTTCACCTACTTATATGTCCAAATAAATATAAAATAATTTGTTTCAAAGATAAGACAGGTTAGATCTTGACTTGAGTTATTAAATCTAAAAAAATTGAGGTTAATAGACAATTTCCCAATATTTTCTCTTCCCATTTAAGAATCTAGTTTGTTCACCCATTTAATCAAATCTTCTTTTAAGTTCTCAGTAATCTGATTTTATAGATTTATTGATGACTACATCTTGTCCATTCAATTTATAGCTCACTATTTCATATTTTGTTGTTGAGATGAAAGGATGTTTAAATATGTTTTCCAAATGGTAATTGTTATTATACTAATATTCTTCTTGGCAGTTTAGAGTAGTTTTTAAAAGGACAATATCTTAGAAGCAGTCCACCTGGGCCTAATCATGGATCAGCCACACACTACCTTTAAGTTCCTGGGCAATTTTCTTATCTCTGTGTGCCATGGGACGGGGATTTTCTTCATAGGGATGTTGTGGATATTACATAAGTTGATACGTGGATATTACATAAGTTGATACGTGGAAGACAGGGTAGTACCTATCACATAGGAAGCCCTCTATAAATCTTAGCTATCATTTACTGTTATTCTTCTTATTATTCATGTTATTCACCTCATTACTTATATTGTTCTTTTAAACCAGATCTTAGATTGATGTTTTCAAATCTCTCCCTCTCTGTATGTATGTGTGTATATACATAAAATACAAAATATATAACATATATATACACACATATATATATATGTTCCTCTTTAACCTTTCTGTGTTAATGTATACTTGTGAAAATGTAGACAATTAAAAATGACAACAATAATATTGATGAACATGGTATTTTATTTAGAAATTTAACAGCGATATCTATGGATTTTCTTCATTGGTTAAAATTGTATTCATGACATTGGTTTTAGAGTGACCCTCGTTATTATTTTAAGAGTGAATTCTTTCTCCCCTGACCCCTTCCTTCCTTCATTTATGCCTTTCTTCTTTCTTATTTCCCAAGAGGTACATAAATATGTGTTTTTGTGCTAAAACCTTTAAATAGCAAAAGGTAAACAATAAAAGGTGGAACTTTTCCTTCCATACTAACTTCATCTTTCTTCCCTTCCATAACATTTCCCTATTAAAAGTTTAGTGTGTGTCATTGAAGTCTTCATCTGTGTGTGTTGTATATATGTTTATAATATATGTGACATATATGTCTATATATATAAACATATATACCACAGACACACACAAACATAATTTAAAAGGTTTGTTTTTTTCTGGCAATTTATTTTTTCTAATCTAATTTTTTTTGCAAACTTATCTACACATTTTTTTTTTTTTTGCTGCATAATACTCCTTGGTAGCCACATAGTAATTCATAGCAGTATATGACAATTTATTTAACCATTTCTCTCCCTGTCTTATAAGTGGATATTTAGAGATTTTCATTTTTTCACTATTACAAACAGTGCTGCAATTAACACCCTTGTATATGCCATTTGTTTGCATATGTAAATGATACAAGTAGAAAAATCTAGAGGTTTAAGTGATGGGACAATGAACATGTACAATTTTATTTGACAAACATTGACAAACTGCTTTTTAAAAAAATTCTAACACATTCATATTTCAAAACTTATGATTTGAAAAGAAAGTTTGTTTGTTTACTAATTGCCTTTGAGGATACATTGATACGTGCCTATGCATTTTCTTGTTCTCCCTATTTTTGTGCTGTATTATATCAGTGTGTTTCTAGAGGTGAACTGTTAATGTATTCCTAGCCAAGATAAGAAACTAATAACTAGAATGGGATAAAAAGGAAATATTAATGAAAACACAATAAAATGTTGAGTTCTTTTAATTCCAACTAAATAATTGTTTGAAAATGTGGAATTATATACTATTAAAAATCTACTAATAAGTTAAGCAAATGTGAAAAGAAAAATGGCAAAAACATAAAATACTTTGAAAAGTCATTAATGGGTATATGCCATCATTATGTTTATGTGATATTAAGAATGTTTATTGACCATTTTTAGATAATGATGAATAATTTTGAAGTGGAACATTTACCAGCTATAAATCATTTCAGAATATAAAACAAACAAAAATCTATACAACCAAAGGCAAATAATAGGCAAAAATCAAATGCATTTTTAACTCAGTGAAAATGATGATGGCTGACATATTGTTATAATATTCTACAAAGCTGACCTAAGTTCACCCATCAAAGATGTAATGGATATAAATGATTCGAATAGAAAATAATAGTTCAATAATAGTTCCTAACAAGAAATTCATCTGATCCAAAGCCACAGAAATGATAACAATAAACATATAGGCAAATAAATTCTTACAAAATGAAAGCAAGGGTAGTGAAAAAATACATTCAAAATTGACAAAATATACAGATAGCCAACATAATATGATGATAACAGGCACACTGGGTGATAATATCCAGTATTGATAATCGTAGAAAGATGAAATAAAACATCACAATAATACATAAAGCAAAAACTGCTCAAAATATATAGGGATTTCCAGAAACATAAGTTATCAGATTCAACTCATTATTATCACTGCATGACAGTTATATTAGGAAAAAATATACCTAGAGAAGCTATTATTAAGGGGTGGTTGGGACATATCATGATCCTTAAAAAGAGAGTCTTTTTAAATTTCACAGACTTTTGCTTCAGTCCTGGTATCCTTATAGTTCATTCCTCTTCTTTGTACCAAATGCCATGTCTAAAAAGTTTATGTGGCTACTGTCACAGCTTCAGTTATTAAGGGAAGTATGTTAGTTTCTTTGGGTTCATAGCATAAGAGAACAGCTGAAAATCATATAAGTAATTTGTTTTTTTAAATGTGAATATATCTATCCCTTCATAGAGAATACACGTTCTTTTTCTATAAATAGAGCTTATATAAAGAAAATTCAGAATTTATCAGCTAAATTGCAGACAAAAAATTCGCATACTTCAGATCCTAAGGACGATTCTTAAGAATTAGAAATTAATAATGTAAAACTTAAACACAGAAGACCAAGGATTGAAAACAATTTTGAAAAATAATCCCCTAGTTGGGCAAATGATGAAAAAAGGGGCACAATGAATGAAATTTTTAAAATGTGAAAATGCGGAAAGTTGTTTAAAGTGTTTTTCTTAAATGTTTACCATCTTATTAAAAATGAATTATATGTGCAAAAAGCAAAAATAATTTTTTTTACCTCAAATGTATAAAGTGGAAAAGACATTGCATAATATTTTTAAATGAAGGTTTTTAAATTAAATATGATAGAAACATATAGAAAGCCTTTTACTAAATGTCTACAACAAGGGCCCAGTGTGCCAAAACCTTGTATTAAACAAATAAGAGCACTCTGAATATTTGTTTTTTTTCAGGCAAAGCTGTAAGTGTCATTTAGTCGTCTAGATCTATAATTTGAAATTTTGGGCTAATTTTGATGTTTAAGAAAGTCATAGACACATATTGATTCAAACAGTGCCGGAGCATAATAATGCATCACAGAGAACCAATTAAATTTAGCCAGGAATGGACACGAGAAAATGCACATTTCTAATCCTAGTCTGACACTTGTTTTGGCCAAAGTTGGACACTTTCTAATGTTGTATCACACTGACTGTTTTGAATCTCCGTTTTATCTTCTGTAAAAGAGGGAGTAGGAATAGAGGAATCTAAGTTTTTCAGTTAGTCGCATGCATTGATTATTACTTTCAGATCTCAAAAGCACTATAAACAAATGGTCTGAGGGACATCTGGTAAAAAATGCAGATTAGATAAATACACTTATCTCTATTTTTTCTTTAAATCTTATGGTAAAGGAGTTTTAAAAAGTGATAAACCCTTAAAGACAGCGATTTTTTTCATACCATATTGCTGGAGGAGGTGTAACTGACTTAAAAACAAAACAAACAAAACAAAACAAAAGCAGAGAAATTGAAATAGAAGTGTCTGCAAAGGATGGTGGCAATAGGAAACAAATGAAGTGGATCAATCCTGCGGAACTAGAAGAAGGCTCAGAAATTAGAGATGAGTAGTTTCTCAGAAATCAGCAGTAAAGTTTGGGCTAAGATGTGAAGGACTGTGTGGAAAAATGAACAAAGAAGCAATTAATTCCCAAATTCTCCATCTTACCCCATATATTCAGGAAACTGCCACCAACCCTCATCTCAATAGATGGAAAAATAAAGTTTACTAGTTAAACTGAACCAGAGAGGCATGGGACTCTCTTATACCTAGAACAACAGAGAACAGAAGTGAAAATAATTGTATTAAGTAGAAATCTACATAATTAACCATGAGACACCACAGCTCCTTTTCTCCTACTCAGCCTAGGATAGTTAGTAGCCAGACTCACTCCCCAAACTGGAGACTGGAGGATTCCTAAGAAGAGAAACTGATCCAACTTACGAATCAGGATATTTAACGCCAATATCCAAGCTCTGATCAATTACCCTGTGGTAAGCACAGTAATGGACAAGTCTCACCAGGAACAGATATCTTCATTTAAATACTTCATTTAAGTATGAGTAATACCTAGGGATTACCAGAAATCTAAGAAGAATCTCTAGAAGAAGACAAAAACAAAGGAACACACAAATAAAAGGAATTGGAGTAAAACAGAGAATTCCCAAACCACAATACTCTAGTTACTGTAATCGATATCATTGAATATAGAAGAAAAAATATTAATGCTACAAAAAAGAAAAATCAGAAAACAATAAAGAGCTTATG
The DNA here is from genome assembly GCF_000151845.1 of Pteropus vampyrus. NCBI lineage: Eukaryota > Metazoa > Chordata > Mammalia > Chiroptera > Pteropodidae > Pteropus > Pteropus vampyrus. The sequence goes on along the minus strand of NW_011888842.1, from coordinate 4,277,832 downwards.
AAAATTAAACAAATAGCAAACATTTAAAAAGAAAGCAAATATTAGTAAAAATGGAAGACATAGGTAAGAACATCTAAAAGAAGACTAATGAAGATAAAAAGACGATAAGAGATAAAGCAGAAGAAAATGAGAAACTCAGTGTAAGAGGACCAAAATTTAACTATGAGAAATCAGAAGGACAGAATAGAGGAAAAGGAGGATATGAAATTATCAAAGATAAATTTAAGAACATTTTCCAGAAATAAGGAGTATATCTATCCAGATTAAAAGAGCCAATTACTCAGCACAACAAGCTTTAAAGCTTCACACCCTAGAATATCAGTATAAAACCAGAATTCTAAGTATAATAAAATCTTAAAAGCTTCCTAAGTAGGGAAAAAAATCAAGAAAGTTATATTTATAAGATCAGAACTAAAATGGCATTAGGCTTCTTATAGGAATCCAGTAGAAAAATGCCTTCAAATATCTGAAGGAAAATGATTTCCAAACTAGTATGCTAAATCCAGATATCAATTAAATATTGGTTAGATAGTGACATAAATACCAATTAAATATTAATTTAAAAAATGATTTTTCCATTATAAAAGGTTAAATTAAAAAAAAAAAGATTTTTCCACTTTAAAAGACAACAGATATCTAAATGGACAGATCAAGAAATAGCATATTATGTTAAAATATATAAAAGAGTTGAAAATGATAGAAAGCTGGCTTGGGAAAAGGTGAGGCTGGAGACCATTTCTGAAATCATGTATTCATCTAAAATTCATAAAAAATGTATAGTGGACACACAAAGATTGTACAGGAAGACAGAAAATAGTGTCCTCAAGAACTGGATTATATATGTTACAAAAGTGATTAAAGAAGAAATTAGGTGATACAAAGAAACTTTATCACTCCATGAGGTGGAGATCTGCAAAAATGGGGTCAAAGGAAAGATTCTTTTCTAGGATAAAGAATAAAGATTAAGGAAGAGACAAATAGAAAATATCTGATTGGCTGGGGCCACATAGTCAACCTTGTTTAATGTGAGAGGTTCCCAAATTTGGCTTGGTGTGTGCAGATTGAGTGAGTGAATATACTGTTTTTGGTCAAGAGGAGCATTTACAAGAACGCGAAAGGTTATGTAAGTATGTTTGCTGACGTGGTACTCTAGACAGGAGCAGCGCCACCTCTTTTTTTTTTTTTAATTTATTTTATTTAACCCAATATATGCAAAATATTATCATCACAACATGTAATCAATATGAAGAATATTAATGAGATATTTTACATTTTTTTCATACTAAGCCTTTGAAATGTGAAGCAGGTTTCAATCAAGACTAGCCACATTTTCCATGTTCAATAGCCACAAGTGACTAGTGGCTACTGTACTGGACAGGACAGTACAGATGTAGACTATTGCTGCTCAAAATGTGGTCCATGGGCAGAACAAAGCTAGAAGGTTGTTTCAACATATCTGACCTTCTCTGAAGTGAAGACATGAAAGCAAACAAGTCAGATAAGGAAAACTGGCCATACAATGAGGAAATTCAAGGGGTTTGAGCACAGATGAAAATTACATAGTTTAAGAAAAAGACTATATTTTTATTTACTTTAAAAAATGAGAAATGTTGGTTAGAAATGTATTACAAATGAGATGCTATTGATTTTGACAAATAAACCATTATGATGGATATCTATAGAAAACCTTGAGTTTTAGAACTCAGGGCTGCAAGCAAGAAGAGTGAAATCAGTTTGAGATTCCGACTGAACAGCCTCTTGATCCCTGAAATAGTGAACAAAATATGTGTATGTGTCCTAGAGCATCTTCCTCTCCATTTCGCTAGGGGAGTGAAAGAAGTTCTGCCTGCATCACTGCTGATTAGCCCATGTCTCAGCTTTCAGTTGCTCTGCACTGAGCTCACTGTAACTTTAAATATTGATACCCGGGCTCATATATCACAGAGCTGAGAGAATGACAGTTTCAGTGCATAATGGCTAAAGCTTTCTACAATAATCAGATATTCAATAATTCATGAAAATATATCCTCCAAAATCAAATTGGAAGCTATTTTGTGTAATATATTATTTAAAATTCAATATTATAATGCACACAACTTCTCCTCAGCCAGAGGAGGACCATTTCAAAATGTGATTATGTGCAGACTCTATTTAAAAGTGACAATTCTGCTTTTCATTTGTTTAACGGCTTAAACGGAGGAGCTCAACTGGAACTAAGTCATCTGACAACGAAACCAGGGCGGCCACAAGTGACTTTGAAAAAGTGACAGTAGGACCTAAAAAATGCACATACATTTGTATGGGAAAGACACGTGTATTTGGGGGGGGGAAAAATCTAAATTTTTTCATGTCCGACATCAATTTGCTCCAAAATAGTCCCCTTCGAATTAATGTTCAAATTAATGGTAACTTGTCATCATTGTAAGATTCATTGTGAACTCGAGTCTGGCAGTCGAGATGCCTTCACTCACCCCAATGCTGTAGCAGTTTCAGTTGTTTTCAAAGCCATCATGTGCTATGATTAATTCTAGTAGATTGGGGGGAAATTGTCCCATAAGCACATAGTAAGAATTCTGGTTTCATATTACTTTCTTCTTGGAAATGCCCTTCCACTTCTCTCCTGCCTATCCAAGACCTTTTTTTATGGAATACTTCACACTGAGCGAAGCCTTCCCTTATTTTCTGAGCCAGATATGGCCCACCTTTTCTCAGAAAGCCAATAGTGTTAGTTATGTACAGCATTCACATTATTCTACTAGCTACCATTTATTAAGCACTGATCACATGTCAGGCCTGTGTCAGATGTCATACTTACACTGTTTTAATTAGGCACTAAACCACTATTGCTACCCCAGTGTTATGAGGAAACTGAGTCTCAGCAGTTTTCAATCAGTTGTTCAAGGGCACAAATCAGGAAGTACTAAGGAAGCAGACGTTTGTTTGGTTTTGCATTTCCCAGGTGCCTAGAGTGGTGCCTGGTGGACAGTCAGGATCCATGGTTGCTGAATGACTGAATCAACGAACAAATCTCTGAGTATTCGATTGTGTAAATATAATGCTGTGTTCTTACCTTGCAGGCAACAGGCAACATGGTGGGAAAAGACCAGCATCATTACATTAAGTGAAAAGAAAGTGCTCGTATAAGAATAAAGCACGGTCTTTTAGCATAAGCACTGAATGTGATTGAGAGCCCTGCCAATATCTGGACTCTGACTTGTAGTTGTATGACTTTAAATGAAGTTACTGACTTTTCTTGTTTTCAGTATTTTCATCTGTAGTAACTTCACTCTGTTCTACAACAGGAAAACTTCCACAAAGCAGTATGGAATTGCATTTGAAAAATCTAGGCTCTAGAGTATGAAGAATCAGGTTTAAAAGTCACCTCTGGCCTGTAGGATGCTAGGCAAGTTATTTAATGTCTCTGTGTCACAGGTTCCTCATCTGAAAAATTTTCATACTAGTGCCTGCATAATAGGCCTATGAGTTTTACATGGATTCATAAACGCAAAGCCTACCACAAAATGCAATGTCTACCACAAAAAACGTTCTAAATGGGCTTTTCGGTGTTATGTACGTTTACAGCACCTCACCTGTAGTAGGTCTACAGAGAAAATTTCCTTTTTTTCCCTCACCATCTTGAAAAATTGACTTAATTTTGTTGGAACTCAGTTTGCCTCATTTATTAAATTAGAGTAATAAAACTGACCTTTCTCCAAATAGCAGGCTAACTGACATTTGAATAATATTTTCAACACTAAGATGCCAATAACATGCATGTGGTCCAGAATTTATAGGCTTGAAAAGGCAAACATCATCTTCAGTAAAAGAATGTTAAAATAGGAGACACAAACTCAAAGCTATATAGAAAAGCAGGGAAGAAAATAATCTCTTGGATAAAGTGATTTAAAAAGAATTTATGGGTATCTCTGCTTTGAACAGGGTCTTAATAGATGGTTAAGACTAGGAATGGTGGAAAGAACATAAAATTATGAAAAATAAGCCTACTTCACAAAGATTTCACCAAATACTGCCTGGATTAGATAATTTGATTACACATTGCAATGTTTTCTGGCTGTAGACAGAGTAATTAACATAGAGGAAGAACTTAATATAAACATCATCATCATATTTTTTATTGGTTGTCTATTATGATCTAAGCATTAGGCTTTTATTATTTTTAATTATTTTATATACTTAGCATTAAGCATAATCTTATTCATTCAGAGATTAGGAACATAAAATTCAGCAAGGTCAAGTCAATTGACCCCCTCTAGAGAGTAAAGCTCAGATGTGAACCCGAGCTCACCATCATACCTCATGACCTCCCCCTCTCTAAGTTTTTGGCTATATCATTTAAAATGATTAGGAGTTTAATGGATTAAAAATATTATTAAACATGTCTGTCTCCATAAGACTCCATTAGCATAATGAAAATATGCAAATTATTAATTTTAAACCATCTAAACAACAGCAGCCACATTTTTTTCCCCTGCCAGGGAATACAAGCTTAATGAGATTGGACTGGCCCAGTGGTACAGATGCCTAAGCCAGGAAATGAGAAAGAATGAAAACAGGCATACAGAGTAGAAAACAGAAAAGGTGCTGCTAGCCCCATCCCAAGACTTCAGCATGGTATAGACAATAATATCCATAGGAAAACAACCAATTTCAGCCCTAAACCTAGGCACTATTGTCAATTATCCATTCACACTCATATGGTGTGTTTTCCAGGTCATAGAATTTTTTTCCTACTAGTCTGGCACAAAATGTAAAATTCTGAGAATTTTTTTCCTTGCTTCCATCGTTCTTCCATCCCTCTCTTCCTTTTCTAATTTTTTTCTTAAGAACCTAACCTGTACCAAACACTGTATTAAGTCTTTTCAACCATTAAATGATCCACAATAAAGACATGAATTCTGCTTTCACTGACCTTATGGTCGACTAGAGGAGATGATGAGTTAAGCAAGAAATTACGATACACGTGACATTATATGTTGCTCATGAAAAAAAGCATTTAAATAGTAAAGGAAGTTGAGACCTGATGGATAAATAGGAGCTAGCTGGATCAATACTCTGTGTGTATCTGGGTGTGGGTGGGAGGTAGAAGTGTAAGGATCGATGTCATATATATATAAATATGAATATATTTAAAACATGTATAAAGGCTTGGAAATAGAAAAGAAAATAGGAGAGAAAACTCCCAAGATAATTTTTAAAAAGTACAGTAAGGCTGAGAGCATGGCATGCTTAGTATGGGTCAGGCAGGTTCAAGTCCAAAAATGAGGCTAAAGAAGTAAGTAGGATTCAAAGCAAACCAAAGTAAGCAGTCTCTCCTTCATTCACAGGGCAATAAAAGGCTGTTGAAGGGCTGGAGAGAGAGAGATGTGACCATATCTGATATGAAAACTATCTACATGGCTATATATATGTGCAGAGCAGGACTGGATTAGATGATCAAAGGTCTCTGGTGAGATGTAAAGGGTACATGAGAATATTTCAAAGAGATCTCCCTGAGAGAATTAGGGAACTTTAACTTGGAAAAGTGAAAATCTCAAGGGGCCTCAGAGGCTCTCTTTCAATATCTGTGATGCTGTCACCGGGTGAGAGATGGAGGTATTTCTGCTGTACCCAGGGAGCACAATCAGGACCACTGGCCAGAAGTCAAAGGAAAGCTCACTCAAACAAGAATCTTTCTGTTGAGCAAAGAAATGGATTTCTTCAGGTTGTCATTTGACTCTTCCACTGGCCATCCTGAATCTTTGCCTTGCCACTGCTTTCAGCTGTCATAACAACTGCATGCAAAAGAACCAGACATCTTAGATCTTCCATAGCCCAATGGCAGCAATAGCATGTCTAACCAGAGATATAAGCAGTTGCCCTAAATTTCAACCTGGAAGTGAAGAAAGCAACTCCTTCCTCCAGGAGCAAGCAGGGAGGGGCTTGCTATCTTTTTTTCCTTGCCTGTCAGAATGACCAATGCCTCCAGCTGCGGGAGGCATCAAACACCCAGATGTATCCCCGGCAAAACATCAGAGCTCACTAAGCTATTTTTGAAAGTCATGTTTGAAGAAGCTCTTCCAGCCCATCCTCCATGTCTTTGCACCATCTTTATCTTTCAAGACTGAAGATTCTCCTAGGGTATCTGGTAAATAGTATGGACTTTAAAATGATGACCTACTATCTTAGTCTGCTCAGCCTTCCATAACAGAATGCCACAGGCTGGGTGGCTTAAACAACAGAAGTGCATCAACGTGCTTGCTCGTTTGATTTCTGGTGACCACTTTCTTCCCAGCTTGCAGTTTCCTTGTTATGTGTGTATGGGGATGGAGGTGGGGAAGTACAACAGGGAGAGAGAGTGAGAGAGCTCTATGCCTCTCCTTATAAGGACATTAATCCTCTCAAATCAGAGCCCCAGTGTTATGACTTAATACTGGGGATTAAGGCTTCAACTAGTGAATTCTGAGTGGGGCACCATATGGATTTAGTTCACGGCACCTACCTTTCTTCTAAAGGCCTCAAGGTCCAATCCCTGCACTAATTTTTTTTTTTTTTTAGCATGTTTGTTCACCATCAGGGCAAGCACATATCCATCATCATATGGACATTCTATGTTTTATGCATCACTGATCTCACCAATTCTCCATTCCTTGCCACCCTCTGAATTCTTTCAATAATCCCTCTGGACTTCATGGTGTCTTATAAGCAGAATCCCTTTCATCCTCAAATTCCTTTTAAGTGTTCATATCACCTTCTTTTCTAATTAATTCTTGGTACAAATTCTTCCCCTCAAGTATAGTTCCTTCTTTCTCCCGCAGCTATTTTCTCCCCCAGGAAGTACTTGAATGTGCATAAGTGTCCTCCTGTCTCCCCATTCCAATTCCAATTCCTCCTTTCCTTCCTCTTTCCAAAATGATTATTTTAAAGCATATTAGCAGACACTTCACCACCCATTATTATTCCTTGTTGCCAGGGTCAGCTCCTTGGTCATACAAACTTTGCAGTAACACCATGCTTAGAAGAGCCTGGTGCTCAGTTTAATGCTCTGCTTGTTATTTTCCTGAAAAATTTAATACTTTTTGAACAAAAGGTCCCATATTTTCATTTTTTACTAGGCCCTGATAATTATGAAAATATATATTAAGAGATTCATTGGAGGAAGTAGCTTCCATGATTGTGGGGCTAGTTAGAAAAGTCAAAAATCTGTAGGCCAGGCCATTTGGAAGGTCAACACTCTCAGTAAGGGCAGGCTGAAACCCTGAGAAATGAGCTGAAGCTAGAGTCCATGGGAGGATTTTCTTCTTCTTTAGAAAAAACTCGACTCTGCTCTTAAGGCCTTTCAAGTGATTGAATAAGGTCTACCTACATTATCTACAATCTGCAGTATAAATTGACAGTCTAGAAACTTAGAGACCTTGGCGTCAGAAAAGGAAACTGGATCCTAAATAACGTAAGATGAGATTGTCACTAAGAACATTTCCATTAGCAAAAATCAGATTAAAGGTGATGCTTGCACATTTCTGTACACTCACCTGTTTCAGTGACTTCAAGATAGGAGTCCATTAAATTGAGGGAGATGGGAATCTAGTAAATAATAGAAGACCATGCAAAAGATTAAGAAATATGAACATAAGGACTATTTGGTCATGGAAATATAAGCATGTAACTCACTATAAAGCATAGATTGGATTGAGTATCTACTTTATAGTTGTTGCCCTTCTCTTTTTGTATTTTATTACCAAAGAAACCAAAGCATGGCATCCAAAAGGTAATAACTGTTCAACCCTTAAATCAACCTCTGAGGCCCTAAACTTCTACCAGGATGAAGAAAGTAGCAACGACCACTTATATCCAATTTATTTTCATGTATAACAACAAAGAATATCAGAGAGGAAGTATTACCCAGAAGGTAAAGCCATGTTCCATTGAGGACACTGGACAAACTATTGCTTTTCAGAGAGTAAAACCACAGTCCAAAAAAAAAAAAAAAAAATTACTTTACTTCCAGGGAGAGCATATTTGCATTTTTTGACAAGTATTATTTCATTATTGCTATAAGATAATATATGTTTTATGTTTTACATTTTTACATTTTCAGAATTTGGCTTTAATTCCAGTACCAGCATCTTGTTCCCTCTTTGTATATTGGATGTTTGAGGGAGTAGGAACAGTGTATGGTAGATATTGTGTATTTAATAATAGGTTCTTACACTTACAGAAGCCATAATAAATGCAAAGGGATCCTGGACTTTGGGCTGGATGTGACTAAAATAATTTCTCGCATAGGCAGACAGTGATTGTGTAGAGTACACATTGATACCTGAGTGGCTAAAGAAGTGGATTTGGCATAGAATACAAATTTTTCCCTCAGTATATATTCAATTACTTTTAATATGATATTTCTTCTTCTTATCATGGTTTAGCTGGATGTATCACTGTCCTTCAAGAAATTTTATTTCCTAAACTCATTTATAGCTAGGTGTCACCATGTGAATAAGTTTGGGCCAATGGAATGTCGTTGGCAGTGACTGGTACAATTTCCAGTTCACCTTAGAAATGAAGCTGCTGGTCCTGACTCCCCCTACTTCTTTGCTGGTCGAGAAAGGTCAATGATTGAACCCTTGGATTCAGAGATAAAATTCATATTTTGGGAAAATCAAACCCGATAAAATAGCCTGGGCTCTGAACAACTTCATAATAAAGAACCACTTGGGAATTTCTGGACAATTAGAGAGAAATAGACTTTATCTGGTTTAAACCACTGAAAAAAGACAGAAGTTAGATTATTGTAAATACCACGTCACTCTTATTAGATCAATCCTCCCATAGATGACAACTATAAACTCTAGAAGAATTATAAAAATCAACTACATGACGACACTGCTGAGTGAAACAAAGTGGATGGTACCAGAGGAGTGTTGCATCTTGGGAGAAAGTAATGATGACCAGTGAGTAGGTGAATTTTTGTTATGGCATTTAGCTTACAGATTGCTCCCAAATGTTACCACCTCACAGTGAGGCTAAGACTTGCATAGAAATCCACAGGTTTACTATCTTGAAGAACCATGGAGCAGAGTTTGGAGCAACCATATGGTTGGAAAGTATGGAGAGAAGTCCCAGGCGTGAAAGAACTAAAGAGGGGAAGCTACAGAAATCTTCCAAAATAGCTAGCTGACCCCTGAAATATGAACATGTTGAGCAGAATTCTAGCAGTTCAATCCCAATATAAACTGGGATGTCACAGTCTGGAGTTTGATGGACAAATCAACTGCCTGCTAAAACATAAGGACATCAATACCAAAAAGCAGTATCTTTTAAATAAATGTAAGAAAATTTAGTCTTTATAACATATTACTGAAAATGTTCAAGATCCAATCTAAAATTATCAGTCAGATGAAGAAACAGGAAAATGTGACTCATATTAAAGAAAAAGAAAATTGATGGAGACTAACCTTGAGCAGCTACTATAACTTTGCTCAAGAGCATAAGGTAAAATAGTCTAATAATGAATGAAGAAGTAGGACACTTCAACAGAGAAATAGAAACTACAGAAAGTTCCAAGCAGAAATTGTATAACTAAAAATAGCAAAATCTGAAGTAAATTTGAAATAAAAGGATAGGCAAAAAAATGTGTTTGAGATAGCAGAAGTAGTCAATGAATACAAGATAAATAGAAACCATCTAATGTGGGAGGAAAAAAGATTAAGAAAAGAGAATCTCTAATGGTCCAACATATGGATCATTGAAGTCCCATAAGAGAAGAGAGAAGTTGGCATGGCACAAGTATTTGAAGTGTGAAGAAATAACAGAGTTTTGTTTTTTTTTTTCAAATTAATTGAAGACATACATTTATAGAGTTAAGAAATCTAGTGAATGCAAAGCAGAATAAACAAAGAAAATCACACCAAAGCACAACACAGTGATTGTGATTAAAACCCAAAATAACCAAAGGCCTAAAAAAATAGCAGAAGAACAATAATTTGAATAATCTTTGACTTCTCATCAGAAACAATGAAATGGTGCTTTTAAAGAACTGAAAGAAATATATCCCTGAAACCTAGAATTATATATCTAATAAAACTGTCAAAAATAAAAGTTAGACAAAGAATTATTAAATAGAGGGAAGCTAAGAGTAGTTGATGCCAGCAAATCTGCACTAAAAAGAATCCTAAAGGAAGTTCTTCAGGCTGAAAGGAAATAATAACAGATGAAAATATGAATCTTAGGGGAAGGAAATGTACTGGAAATGGTGTGGAAACAAAAATTATAGGGTAATTACAAAATATTATTTTTTCTCTTAATTTAAAAATATGTATGTATATTTAAAGCAAAAACTGTAACACTGTAATGAGTGATTTATAATGTGTGTTAAATCTAATATATACAAGAAGTATACTACATTGGATGGGAGCAGGATAAAGGGATTTATATTGTTTCAAGTTTCTTATATTAATACTTGTAGTATCATGATAACTTTATAAGTTAAAACTTTAAAAGTGAAAACTTTAAGTGAACATTTAAGAACATATATTGCAATCTTACACAATGCATTAATTAGTCTAGCAACAAAGTTCTACAGACTGGGTAGTTTAAAACAACAGATAGGTATTGTCTCACGTTTTGGAGGCTACACATCAGAAATCAAGCTAATGGAAGGATCCTTCCTTGCCTTTTCCAGCTTCTGGTAGCCTCTGATATTCCTCCTTAACTTGTAAATGGCATTCTCCATGTATCTACACACCATTTTCTTCTCTCTGTAAATGTCACTTTGTGTACCCAAATTTCTCTTTTGTATAAGGAAACTAGTCATGTTGGTTTGTGGCCCACTCTATGACATCATCTTAACTTGATTATCTGCAAAGACCTTATTATAAAAGGTTACATTAAAGGTACTTGGGGTTAAGACTTCAAAATCTTTTTGAAGGACACAATTTGATACATAACCAGTAACTACTAAAAAATAATGCAGAGGAATTTATATATGTGTGTGTGTGTGTGTGTGTGTGTGTGTACATATAGTGTGTACCCTAAAAGTAATACAGCGTATTACTATTATTATCTCCATTTTATTGATGAAAATCCTGAGTTTTTTGGCAAATTAAACAGCCTGCTTAAAATCTCATGTCTAATAGTTGGATTATGTTCTTTGTGTTTTCAAAATGTGCACTTTTTACTCATTACATTCTATTGTTTAGCCTCACCAAGGTTCTGAGCAGATAGCTCAAGGCTATACATTGCTCTGGCTAGGACTGAACTGAAACTAGAATAGAGGAATTTAGATTCTCATGCCAGAGGTATTTTCACAACAGCATTCTGTTTCCTCTGACCATCTTAGTTTTCAGAGATCTCAAACAATAGATGTACAAAGGGAGCTCATGCTTAACAAAGTTGAATAATTTTTCAAAAGAGGTGGCAGTCATCATCGATATAATTGACTTGGATTTCTAGTAGACTTTTGATACAATGCACATCAAAGGCTAATCCATAAGGTTAATGTAGAAGGTGTTGGTGGAGAAATAGTCAATTGGATAAACATTTTACAATGGGTATAGTAATGGAGGGCAAAAGGTCTACTGAAAGAGGCCTTGGCTCAGGTCAAAAGGATTAATCAATGCCAACCTTAATCTAACTCACGCATCAGTTACCTGGGAATGTTAAAATGTGCCATTTAAAAATAAAAAAGAACATAAGCTTTTGTTGGGCACAAGCAACAAATCTCAGAAATCTCATGTAGAATATTTTCTATCCCTTTTTCAACATACTGGGGAACTGAAGTAAAAAAAAATTAGTAATGTGATCAAGATTGTTTAGTTAGTAAGCAATAAATAGGAAAAGCAGAATTTAAATTTAGGTCTTATTACCTCTAAAGCTCCTGATCTATAAAGCACGATGCCATGTTAATTTGAGATATCCTATTTCTTTAAAGGAGTTGCCATTTTGTCTCATGGTATGCAATACCTATGACTGCCTATGTAACAAAACCTGCTCTATGTCTTCTAGTTTGATCACCAAGGAGAAATATTCTTTGACATTTCCCTAAACTTTAGAAAAAGAAAAGATCAAACAAATGTGAAAACTAGAATGAAATTCAGTGAGGACCACTAGGCAAACTGGCAGGGAGAAAATACTTTCTCCATGTCATATGAAGACCCTTTCATATCAACCCTTTCGAAGTTAGGAGTCAGGAGATCTGATTCCTAATTTTGACCCTCTAATTAATATATGTATTTCCTAGGACCTGGTTCTTCCCTTTTTCACTTCACAATTTCTGCTCCTTTAAGAGTAAGATATGATTAAGATCATCTCTAAGTGTCATCACAGCTCTAAAGTTTTAGAATTCTGTGGTCATATGTTTCCAGAAGTAGATAACACTTTATTTCTGCTGAGAAAAGAGAGGAGTACTTTGGATAAATAAATCATTTTATGATTATTAGAAACATATTCATTTTTCTCTTCAGTTTTAAGAACATTTCCATTTATTTCTAGACAGTCTAGATTTTGGACACGTGCACCTGTGGCCACAATGTCTAACTCATCAGCCCTGTTGGAGAGCCTGTCTTTCTGATTTCTAAATGTCTATCTACCTTCCACCTAAGGACATGATTTCTAATAGAAAGAATAACTAATTGAGAGTGGCAAAGAGGACAGACAGTCTATGGTCTTGCCAGTCATAGGAGGGTCAAATGGTATCCCCTGAGACAAATCATAAATAAAAGCATAATTATGAAAGGTTTTAGGGGTAAGCAAGCCTCCTTTTCTAACAACTAATTTTCCTGTGTTTCCCAGTATGTAGTCATTGAATTTAAATATGAAAATCTCTAGTGATGTAGACAGAGACTTACACATTTGGGCATCACCTATTATTGGGCTCTTCTTTTGTGGCTCTCATATAATCCCTTATTAATATTTTTCACTTAAGAAAAACTGTATTAGTTTGGATCAGCTTCCTTTAATCTAAGATTTAGCCTCTGATAGTCCTGTGATCACTCTTTACTTTGGCTACTAAGAAACTCCAAATCAAGTTTTAGATTCCCTTTGCATGCCTTTCCTTAGCCAATTTAGCAGCCTAAATGAGAAACAAAATCCAAATAATAATGGCTTAGTAGTTTAAACAAATTATAAAGTTCATCCTTTTGTGTGTAAGATGTCAGAAGGCAGGCAGTCCAGGACTGATGTGGGAGGTTCATAACGTCATCAGGGACTCTGCTTTCTTCAGCTCATATTCCACCATGCTTGGTTCGTGGAAGAATGAGCCCAAATTCTCATGGACCAGGAGGACTGCTAGAGTTCTAACATCACATCTCTGTTTCAGGAGACGATTTACAAAGGAGAGTGATGTGATTGTTAGGATAGACAACCACATGTCTCCGTCACGACAAGGTTTCAGAGTTGTCTTTTAAATTATAACACACATACACACGGGCATGACTCTATTTGCTTTCTTTCCCCGTTCTCTCACTTCCCAAATACAATTAAGAATTTGAAATGTGCTCATTTATTTCTAAATCCAGAGTGTTAAAGAGTCTAAACTGAAAAAAAAAAAATGTCACCACAGAGCTAGATGTTAACTACAGATAGGTGAGAACAAGTTTTCTGAGTTATTCCTTGGCTTTCTAATTGTAAAAGTATACAAAAGACACAACTAGTGCCATCAATGGGCCTTTTGATTTCCTCAACAATTCCCTCATGTGCTCCATTGGAGGGACTTGTTTGTTCACATCCTACCTCTTCCTGCCATGTATGATTACAGTAAAGAATACAACTTTTATATGTAATTATTTGTATATACACTCAACTCAGCCATGCTCTTTTTACTATGATGAAAATAAGGCCTAGAAAGTTGAGGTGATATATCAAGGTCACAAAATAAATTAAAGGCCAATATCGGCTTATACCATCCATTATACTCTAGCATAGCAACTTAGGGTTAAAAAACAGTTGTCTGACCCTGAAATCATATTTCTGAGGTCAAATTCTTTCCTTCCACTTACTTGCTGTCTGCTTTTGGGCAAGCCGTTTAAGTTCTTTGTACCTCAGTTTTACCTCCTGTAAGATGAGAATACTAATAGTACTAATCTCAAAAGGTCTTTGACGAAAATGAAATCAGATCATTTGTGCAAAGCATTTAGCACAGTGTTTGGCTTATAGTTGGCGCTTTCTAAGTTTTAGCTAAGATTTAAGAAATGGCAGAGACTGGTAAACAATTTGTCAATGGATAAATGAATACAATGTGTGGAAGGGACTTTGCTCTAAGTTTAGAGACAGCAGCAACCCTGTGAGCCCAAGTGATATGGGAAGCATTCACAGAGGATTCCGCGTGATTTCTCTGGCCGAGCATGCTTGCTCAGGAACATTTCTAAAAAACTGCTGTCCAAGCTGTTAGCGGAAATTGAAAGATACAGTGATGGTTAGAGGGCCTATTTAGTAAGAGCAGAAAAACGCACGGGAGTGAATCATTTGTCTGGACACAGAAGGCTGAGTCAGGGAGAATGGACTGTCACCTAGGCAGGTTGGGCTAAAGCCAAGAACACTGGGCAATGATTGCTCTGAGGGGCAATTTCAAGCCAGGCATTAAGACTCTCTCCATGCCCGCCCCCAACTCCCCAAGTCAGGGTTTTTCAAATGGTCCCTCAGTTAGAATTCCAGGGAGGAGAACCCAAATGGATAAACAAAGGAAAAAGCTAGCTTTCCCTACACTGAATTACTAATGGCATTCTGGGTTTCCTGTCCAACAAGGTCCATAAGATAGAAAAAAATATACATTAATTAAATATGAGAAAAAAGTATGCTAAAACTCATGACGTTAATGACAGAGAAGCCCCTCCTAGGTTGTAGCGAGTTCTCCAAAGCTAGAGGGGTTCACACAGACACTGGACAATTACACTCAAGGTCAACTATAGTGGAAATTTTTTCACTAAGGAGAGGCCCTATTTTGATGATCTTCACCCAAACAACTCCATCATTTTATATTCTGGGTTGAATTAAGAGTCATTAATCAAACATCAATTTTCCTGGCTGAAAAATGTAAAGATTGTAGTTAAAGTCAAGGCAAAAAATAGTAACAATAATAATAAGTAAATAATAGTTTACAAGCATCTACTATGTAGTAGACCATTTACTGGCAATTATATTTCAAGTTCTCTTCTAGTCCAGGTGGGATAAAACAATGAATAAACTCAGGTACTGGTCTCGAAGTGGAAGGACAGCTACAATAGGTTTGGAAAGTCAAGAACTACTTTTTGAAGCATATATATTCAACAGGATAATAGGAGAAAAAATGATCTTTTTAACATTCAGCCCATGTTATGGTTCAAAAGGGAAGGAGACGATGTCTTTAAAAATCTGAAGAAGTTCAATATCTGGATGAAGTAAGGGAGGACAAGGGATGCAGACAGAGATGCATTCAAGAAGCAAATCAGGGAGGGTTTTACGAAACTATATTAAAGGGTTTGGGCTTTATCTTGAGATTAATGGAGAGCTACTGATGAGTTTTTGGCCGAAGAGCGACATCACCAGATTGATGTTCTATAAAGACCATCCTGGCTGCAGTGTGTAGAATGCATTGAAGAAGAGAGATTTGTTAGCAAGTGGTTGAAATATTCAAGGTAGAAAGATATTATAACTTTGAGGCTAAGACAAGGTTGTAGCATCTGCTGATCATGTTTAAATCCTAGTTCTCTTGCTAGCTGTGTGGCTTTGGACAAGCTAATTAAACTTGCTAAACTCATGTCCCTTCATCCAGAAAATATAGATAATAAAAGTGCCTGCATTATGAGATTATTATCACATCAAATGAGACAGGCATATCATGTGTTTAGTATAGTTCTTGATATGTAAGTACTCAATAAATACTATCATTATTTTTTCTTCTTTTTATTAAACATGGGCGATGGTGAACTGGGTATTGACTGCTAATCTAGGTAACATGTACATAATCGTGGAGCTACTTTGAAGATGAGGATTAGTTGGTGGTTGTAGAGCCAGGAAAGGCATTTTTAGAGTTAATAAATTAGCCAGGACACATGGAGGCATGAACCCACACACATGCAATAATTTACACACACATGCAATCTCTCTTTCTCTCTCTCTGTCACACACACACACGCACACAAACATACACACACACAGACACACACACACAGAGCTTCCTGTGGGCTGGATTAGTCAAAGAATGTTCCATAGATTAATTTTGATTATCTGATAAACTTTGAGGAACATTATAAAGATTAAGAAGAGAAAGAATAGCATTGCAGTCAGAAAAACCAGGGGAAGTATGCATCAAAACACAGAGACTAGAATAGGAGGTAAATATTTGTCAGAGATTCCTTCATTCACTCCACACACATTTGTTGATCATATTCTATGACCCGAGTAATTTTCTAAGTATCGCTGATAAAATAAGGAGCAAGACAGAGAAGTTTCCTAGCCTTCAGTAACATATTATTTTGGAGAACCAAAGTTAGGTTTAACTCAACTAGTAGCCCTAGGAAGCCTACTGTATCATATGTAATAAATGCTATTGGTGTTAAATCCAGATCTCTATCACCAGGCAAGTAAACCTGTTCCCTAGAAGCTGTAAGTGTTGGTACCAATAACTCACCAATTTACTTCCCTCAGCCATTAGAAGTCTGTTGGCCTAAAGAAATCTAGGAAGTTCACCTTCTCAAAGGCTAGCCTGAAGACAAGGCCTGCTCGATAGATACTGGGATAAAAAGGCCAGCCCTCTTGTCACAAGGTGAAACTAGCTCTGTGATGCAATTCATACTCCAGCAGTTTCCTGAGATTAGGTTGAAGTCAGACTCCAAGTGAAACCACACTTCGCTTAGCTTTGCCCCATGCTCTTGCCCACTTCCCCACTCGCTTACTGCTTTCTCTTACAAGATCTCCTTCAATAAGTCACATGTATAACCATCCTCAACTAAGGCCCTGCTTCTAAGAAACGTAACCTAAGGCATAATTGACCCCATTTTTTTCTTATTGGTTCCTTTCTCAAATCTAGTTATTTTCCTTAGTCCTAAAAATTAATTTGTGTGTCCTGATTAAAACAAAGGACTATTCACCTAGGACGCATACATCATAGTATCCTCATTATACAGACGTAACAATTATTTGATCTGGTTGCATCCACCTTAAATAAAAAAATGGATGCCAATTTTCTCAAAAATATATAAATTTTCCTTTGAAGTCTTCTGATACTAATGATTTATAATGTTCTTATGACTACACATTTTAACAAGTAACATATCATATTAACTTAGAATCAGCACCTCCCATCTTGCACATTAAATGCTGGGCACAGTGCTTCCATCCCTATCAAACAGAGGAGGACACTGGAAGTATTTAGAGGTTAAGGGTCTGCAACACAGAGTCACAGAGCCAGAATTAAAATCAGAGTTTCCTAATTCTCAGCCCCATATAGCTTCCATTACTCCAGTAAAGAGAAAGATGCCCACTGTCCATAGATACTACTTGTTTCTTTGTTTTCATATTTTGACATCACATCCTTCCAAAGAGAAGGAATTTTTATTCTTCCATGTCCATCCCAGATGCATTATGGAAAAACCCAAATGACAGAACACCTTCAAAAACCTTCTTTCTATGGGCACTTATCACAATTCAAATGACCGCCAGAAATAGGAAAAAAACAAAACAAAACAAAACACTATGAGCATCCTATGATCAAATCTTTATCCAATGAAAACCATAATAAGACTCATGAATTTCTGGTACTTAGCCATTGTTAGGTTCACACTTTTCAATGTTGCATAGAGTTAGGATTGGTGTTCTTTGTTACACTTCTTAGATAGGCTGCTGGAGGTCCCTTTGTCCTAAATTCAAATGCTCCTGGTACTATTTTTTTTGTAACAGGGTTATTGCATATACATGAACACACATATCTAGCCAAGGTGATGTGAGAAGCTGGACAGATCAGCTGAAGGGGAGGAATGGAGAACACGTTCCTGGGAGTGCAGACAGAGAGCCTCGAGAACCCAGATCCAAGCTTGTTCTATTCTAGATCCTTAGTCAGCATTGACTGGCTGTTTTTCATGTGTACAGAAGATTGTGTAGGGCTATGACAATAGCAGAAAAAGTGCAAAGTATGTTTATTCTAATCTTACGAACCCACTGTGTGGCACACCCAATACGTGTTCTTTCACTAAATGTTTAAATTTTACCTTCTGTTTGAATACCAACATATATGTCAACTACTGTGGAAGACAACATTATCTAGGAATAAACTCTTCCAATGATACACAATTACAGAGCTTGGAAATGTTCTTTTAAAGACATAGTTTGCCTGAAGGATAAGGAACTCCAGACCAACTCAGGCTTAATATTATGCTGTGCAGCTAATTAGGTGTGTTGAACTGGCAAGTGACTTAACTTCTCTGGTTTCCAGTTATCCTGAATATAAAAGAAGGGGTCAAGCCAGGTGATGGAGGACTTCTTAATAATGCCTTCAAATAGTAACATTTTCTGATCCGAAGTTCCTACACTGTATAGAAGTTTCCGTGGCCCAAAAAAGAATTCCTATGGGGTTTGAGTTCCGCCGAAACATTTTCTAAAGGAAGTGTGCATTTCCCCTACATATAGAATTCCGTGATGGGCAGGTTGCCTGAAAAGATATTTCACTGCAATTAGTTTTCTTTACGCCCTGACAGAAGGTTTCAGAGCCCAGAGGCAACTTCCACCAGGATAAAAATACTCTGCACTGTCAGTAGAAGATAATCTTATATAACACGCACTGATTTCTCCCCCCACCCCCATTTTGCAAGAACTCAGAGGAATGGCGGGGTTAACTGACATCCCCAAGCAGGTCATCATGCATTAATACTTTATTCCTTTCTTTGTTATCATCAGAACATGCTGATTTCAACTACTCTCTGGATAAGTTGCTGAAGAGAACTCTAGGTCAAGGGTAAATATTCTCATTTTTTATTTATAGATATTATTTCTTTAAAACATGTTTAAAATAATGAACTATTTTATTAAAATAGGGGTACTCCACCTGGGGTGATTTTTTTGCTTCCTCTCCCACCTCCCCTAGGGGACATTTTTAACATCTGGAGACATTTTTGGTTGTCACAATTAGGGAAATTCTACTTGCATCTATTGGGAAGAAGTCAGGGATGCTGCTAAACATTCTATAATGCTCAAGAGACCCCTCCCCAAGGAACTATCAGACTCAAAATTTAGAGTTTGAAAACTGTGCATTACAGTTAAAAACTACATATACATATTTTTTCTAACACAGCAGCTAATTTTATTTTCTGTGATTCTTTTATTTTCTTTCATAAGCAAATATGAATTGTATATCATAATCATGGTTTACATATAATTTAGCACTCTCTTCTTTTTATTAATATCACATTATAAACACTTTCACATTATGTTCCTATCTTCCTAATTGCCATTTTAATGGCTGCATAAGAATCCATTGGGTTGATGTACCACAATACATAATACCATTCTCCTATTATTGATCATCTAGGCTGTTTCCAGTGTATCCTCTTATTGTAAATGATTCACTATAATAAATTTTCAGGGATGTAAGTTACTCTTTCCACAATATGAGTGTTTTTAAGTCTTTGGTTTTCTAAAGATTTTTCAGTTAATAGCGAAAGCTGAAATATTTTTTAGTGACTTGGCCAAGGTCACTTAAAAGTATTTTACAATATATAAATGTATCAAATCAACATTACACACCTTCAACTTACACAATGTTATATGTCATCTATTCTTCAATAAAGATGAAAAAAATTTTAAGAAGAAAAATAAAAATCACTAGGCATTCTGTGTAAAAAAAAAAAATAACAGCAATTCCTGGCAATGACACGACTCAAATTTAGTTATTTAAGTCTTGTGTGTCTCACTAAAAATACAATTTGAAAGAACAAAGCCCAAAAGCGTAGATAATTTACTTTTTCTAATCTTTATACATATGTTTAATTCTCAGACAAAAAGAGAGGATAATGCCAGGCCCTTGTTCCCACCTCCATAAATTTCCAAAGAAACACGTATATTACAAAGTTCAGTGAAGAACAGGGACGGAGCACAATGAGGTATGACGCATTTCAAATACCCCCATAGTTTAATTCCAGTTCCCCAAGGAAGGAAAGAAATGGGAAATAAAAACCACCCTGCTGCTCCATGTTGGAAGTAAACAATGGGGGTGGTTTGTGATCAGAAGTAGTTTTTCTCAACAACCGTGAGTCAGTCTCTCTCTCTCTCTCTCATTCTCTCGTGCTCTCTCTCTCTCTCTCTCTCTCTCTCTCTCTCGCTCTCTCTCGCTCTCTCTCTCGCTCTCGCTCTCGCTCTCTCTCTCTCTCTCTCTCCTCTTTATGTAGCAAATAACTTTAGTGTGAAAAATTGTAAATTGTTCTTTCTCTCTTGAACTATACATTTTCTCTTCATGAATGGAAGAGCCATAGAAGCAGTGATTTGAGAAATGCTGGGACAAAGTTAGTGAGGGCTGGGAAGAAAACACTGAAAAGGTAAACAGCTACCCAGATGGGTTGCAGAGGGTGGCTCAGAGAAAGTAGGATTCAGACTGGTGCCTGCATGTTAAGTAGGAGTTGATTCTATGATCAGGGTAAGACAGATGGGCTCTCAGTGGGGGGACGTTCACAGAAGACTGAATGGGCATATGCAAACCCAGCACAGAGTGCCCCCTTTACTAGCCTTTACTGATCCTCCAGGTAGAAAGCTATCTCTCCCTCCTCTTAATACACAAAGACCTCTAAGAATATCCCTTTCATTTTTGACATTTTTCTTTTATTCCAAATGACAATATCTTTTACGGCAGGAAGAATATTCATTTTTTTTTTTTGTTCACAGGACAGCTCATACAGTGTATTAAAGATATTGGACCCCTGTTAAATAGTTTTCCTGAAATAAATGAATGAAAGTTTACCAAAGATTATAATTAAATGGAGGCCAGGGATTCTGACCTTTCCATTATGCAGATTATGTTTGCAGATACGTGATTTGGTTTGACAGTTACTGAGAGTAAAGCATTGTGATTCTTATAGTTTTCAGTGCCACATTTAAATTTGAAACCTGTGTGCTTAAGAAGTAAGACAGAAAAAAAGAAATAAAAATAGGAAAAGGTTCAATAAGAGAAGTCAGTGAAGAGGAGGAACATAGGATAAGGGATGCATTAATTATCTATTGCCGAATAACAAATTACCCCAAAACTTAGTGGCTTAAAATAATAAACATAGTTAAAATAATAATCATAGTTTCTGTGGGTCAGGAATCCAGTTGGGCTTAGCTACACCCTCTGGCACAGGTTTCTCACAGGGCTGCTATCAAAATGCAAGAATAAGGAAGGAATCAGGCTCAAGGCTCAAGTAGAGAAGGATCTTTTTCCAAGATGATTCTCTCACGTGGCTGTTGGAAGGTCTCTGGCTGGTAACTTTAGTTCCTTGCTATGTTAACCCCTTCATAGACAGAGGGATGGCTCACAGACAGACAGAGAGCAAGAAACAGGACAATCAAGGTAGAAGTCATATATTTTTTTATAACTACACCTTAGAATTGACATCCCATGACTTTCATGATAAGCTATTTATTAGAAGTGAGTTTTCAGGCCCAACTTACACTCAAGGGGAGAGGGATACACAGGGACCTGAATACCAGAGGTGAGGATCACTGTGAGCTATTCTAGAGGGTGCCTATCGTGTGTGTCAACAAAGGAAAATGAATGAAAAGAAAACTGATTAGGAGATTGGTTAGAAAAGTTAGAATAAAAAAGGAGCTGGTAGAAACAACCAACTAAAAGAAAAGAAAAAGAAAAAGGAGATACTAAAAATTTTAAAAATGGGGAGGGAAATATGAAAAGCAAGAGTCTTCGCACACACACTCCCCAATTTATGTTAAACTTCTTTTATCCCCCTGTGGTCACACTAATGAAATAAACAAATCTCTCAATGAAAACTGTCTTCAGAGTAAACCTGCCAAGAGGAATGCAGTCCACCACGTAGGACACAAACCGTGGCTTATATTCTCCATCATGACTGACTGTCTCGTTGGGCCTCCAACAACCTTTTAAAAAAGAAGGTTTGAGCCTGTAGCCTAGGGAAGAACGTGCTTCAAAATTCTTGACCTTTTCCAGCGTTCCTAGGGGCAAAAAGTGTTTAGAGAAGTGAAAAATTCAATTTCTCCGCTTGGCTTGTCACTTAGACCTTGAAAAGAAGAGAGAGACAGATAGACCACTGCAAATATCCCCATGGTTTTGCTCCAAGTCCCTAAGGGAAGGGAAAAACTGGGAAACAGAAACCACCCAATGCCTCATACGGGACAGAAATAACAGAGCAATCTTGGACAGGAATGGGTAGTTCCTCAATAATCGTCTTATGATTTTTTCAACAAATAACCTTTTAGTTATTCTAACATTGCATTATTATAAGTCACATGCATCTCCTTATATTTAAAGTTTTAAGTGATTATATGTTTACCCCAAACCAAAAGGAAATAGAGCAACCCAAAACCTCCATCTCAGTTCAGAATTCCTCCCTGATTACTGGTCGACTACACACTGAGGACAAGGCTACTTTTCGGCCCATTCATAGTTTTAGGTAGAAACACTATGAATTTGATAAACATCTGTGTTGAAAGGCTGATGCTGGACTCTCTTTTAAATAGTTTCCAGTGTTCTTACTGGTTTATGCCAATATTTTCAAAACCATCGATCAGCTAACATCTTGTGCACATGCTTCTCTCAGTGTCTAAAATTTCTTCCCTACTGTTTTCTATGCCTGGATAGCTTTTTTTCTTTTCTCTCTTTTCTTTTCTTTTCCTTCCTTTTCTTTTCTTTCTTCTTTTTAATTTAAGTATTAGCTTAGTATTTATTTCTTTCATTACACCTTTCTTGCCCATGCCCCACACTTGATCAGATTGAGTTTCCTGAACTTGCTATACCAGAAACTTGGGCACATACCAATCACAACTTATCACAGTGTGCTCTAATCATATATTGAAAATAGAAGCTGTGCCTCTCATCTGTAAATTATTGGCACTTAGCTTATTGCCTTACTCATAATATAAGCTCATTACGTATTTGTTGAATTAATGAGTGAACGAAAAGTAGATATATAACTAGGTTTTAAAACTAATCTGCTAGAAAAGTTCCCTGTCTTTCCTAGGATTCCTTTGCAAAGAGCCAATACTTGCCAAATTGGCAATGCTCAAGTGTATTATAATACCTGGTCATTGGGCTATTTATTAGAAGCAAAGAACTAGGTCTAGCTTATACTTAAGGGGAGGGAGTTACATAAGTACATAAATACCACTGGGCTGAGAATGGATATCTGATTCCACCTGAGGCAATTACATTATGTCCCACAGAAAATGCAAATATAGTCTCAGAGATCCTACCTATAGTCTGTATTGAATATTTGAATTGAATAGTCATATTGAGCCCAAGCTGAAGCAGCCATTGCCACACTGCATGGACATGGAATGACCACTGGGTAGGGCCTCCGCTGAGAGGCAATTCTGGTGACTACAAGTTTTTGATGCTCTCCATCTGTTTAGAATGTTAGAGCGCCAGGCCGTGGAGATAGGAGATGGCACCCTCCATCTCTGTACAGTCAAAGTGGATGCAAACCTGTTTGATCCTGGGCAATGGTACAGGGATTGTGCATGTAAACCTAACCTTCGACTATAGACCTGCATTATGAAATATACAAAAGCCATACAGACAGAACATGGACAGTGCAGCATCAAAGGCAATGAACATGCATCTTGGAAAAACTTGAAGCCTGATAGATCTTCCCATGTCAATG
>NW_011888842.1:4226628-4253996 GCF_000151845.1 Pteropus vampyrus | reverse complement strand
AGTCATATTGAGCCCAAGCTGAAGCAGCCATTGCCACACTGCATGGACATGGAATGACCACTGGGTAGGGCCTCCGCTGAGAGGCAATTCTGGTGACTACAAGTTTTCGATGCTCTCCATCTGTTTAGAATGTTAGAGCGCCAGGCCGTGGAGATAGGAGATGGCACCCTCCATCTCTGTACAGTCAAAGTGGATGCAAACCTGTTTGATCCTGGGCAATGGTACAGGGATTGTGCATGTAAACCTAACCTTCGACTATAGACCTGCATTATGAAATATACAAAAGCCATACAGACAGAACATGGACAGTGCAGCATCAAAGGCAATGAACATGCATCTTGGAAAAACTTGAAGCCTGATAGATCTTCCCATGTCAATGTTGAATAAATGTAAAATAATCACATGGCATTTGTGAAAAAAAAATCTACTTAGTTAGCAGAGGATATCCTGAATACTCAGAGGAAGATGATCTTTAGTTGGAGAATTTAAAAGGAAAACTCTTATATATTGTGTGCTGTGATTGATTTTGATATTGATGGTGACATGGTTTTCCAATACATCATTTTTATATATGTGTATATATGTATATACATATAATTTGCCCAAATTATATATCAAAACTGTCAAATGTGTGCATGTGTATATGCATGTGGGTATATATATGTGTGTATGCATATATGTTTGCATCTACATGCATATATATACATATGTGTGTATATAGATAGAGATAGATGGACAGAAACAGAGAGACACACTTTTCCATTTGACTTTATATCAGGTCTTTTGGAAGGTGTAAAAAGACTTGCTTTGACTTTAGGGAAACCTTAGTATGTATGGGAAGGCTTGGCAAACTCACACAATTCTTAGAGCAGAAGGAAAAATCAAGTAGAAAAATGTGCAATTGGAAGGCTCCTGAGAGGCCATCCGGTGCTTCACTGACTTTCATGGGATGAAGACGCTGATGCCCAGAGAGAAAAAGCGAGAGGAAAATAATCGATAGGGACATCTCACTCTCCTGATTTTCAAATCAAAAATAAAAGAAATCTTAAACTATTTCCCTTACTAACCATGGCAGTAATTGTGTAGGGTTTAAGAACCCCAATTTTGTAAGGAGAATGTCAGGTTTGAATGCTGGCTTTGCCATTTGCAAAACTTTACATGCAAATGTGGGCATATTATGAAATCTCTATGAACTTCTATTTTCTTGTCTCTACATGTAGGTTTGTAATAATTATCAATCAATCAATATTGATAAAGCATTTGGATTCTGGAAAATAACACTTGCTCAATTAATGTTAGCTATTGTTCTTACTATTATTGTTGTTGTTAGAGCTCTTTGTGATTGTGGCCAAATATTAAATACTTTGATTAAGATAGAATGATTCAATAAATGGCTCATTGATATTCCCTCTTCTGTGAAGTTCTCTTGGGCTTCCTTCTACCTAGTACTTTGTAAAGGCCTTTGTTATAGCACAAATGGTGGTATTTTACACAGCTGCAGCTTCATCAGATTGTTCACTCCTCAAAGTAAGGACTGTATTTTTTTCTTCAATTACTCTAGGACTAACCGGGAACCTAATGGATGTTCTGAAATAGGTTTCTTCTACTTATGAATGAATGCTAACATTGTGATTGTGTTAAGAGTAGCCTAATGGTGTTTTGGGACAAAAAAATAAAATAAAAAAGGAGCACATGATAGCTTTGGTAATGGGGCTCATTTGAGAATTTCTAAACTGCACGTTTTATATTATCATCATCATAATCATCATCTTCATCATCACTGCTATGATTTATTGGAAACTTAGTATGTGGAAATACTAAACTTACATTATTATTATTTATTCATTACAACTTGGGTGTTAGGAATCATTATTTCCCCATTACAAATGAGAAAGCATAGTATCAGAGTTTTCCTAACTAAGCCTGTAATTATCTGAACTAAATGCAAACCTGTAAATTGTTTTAATTTCAAAATTGAGGTTTTTAACTATCATGCCATGTTGTCTCTATTTTTCCATTCACCCATTTATTCAGCTGATCTCTCATTCGGTAACTCATAAGCACTTAGTACATGGTAGGCTTTGTCCCAAGACAAAGTTTATTATCATTCCATCTTGCACACAAGTGAGCAGTTTTCAGAGAGAAGGTATGAGATCCCCAACTTGGCTTTGTCCAGGTACACATATTTCACTCACAATCCTTATCCCTGCCTCTATCCATCCCATTCCTTATGTTCTCATTTTCCCATTTATGAATGGCAAAAATAAATAAATAAATAAAAGAGAGAGAAAAAAGAAACCCAAATAGCCCTGTTAATTTTCTTAGTGACACAGCCAAGTTTTCTTGGCTCTGAAGGACTTGCCCTCCCGACTCAATGCACCATGTACCAAAGGTAATTAGGGCAACTTATTTAAAACTTACGATCTAATTAGTGGCTTTTAATGGTAGTTAATTACATAGAGAGCAACAAAGCAGTTATATTTCCAACCAAGCTTTTTCTCAGACTGAGACAGAAACAGGTATTTATTTGGAGTCATAAAGAATAGGGGACACTACAGTTAACATCTAATTACACAGAATTGTTCCTGGTAATTATGAGCAATGTGATTTTATTTATCTGACAATTATAGGGGCTTTGCAAAATCTTTGACCTGGGAGACTTGGAAGCAGGGCAGAGAAGAATTAAATGCTATACAATGTCTGAAGAAGAAATGCTCTCATTTCTATTAGAGAAGTATAAGGTACTCTGGAATATGGAATATAAATAATAAAATAAATAAATTAATAAAAACTCTAATTCAAATACCAACTTCACCACTTGCTAGCTTGGCGGCAAACTAATCCTCAGAGTCGCAATCTTCTAAAAATATTTGCCCTGAATCACTCTTGCAGTCATAAACTCATTCTCCTCTTAAATTTTTGCTATATGAATGAATATACTAGTACCAGATCTAGAGAAGAATAAGACCTTCTGTTTCCCCTCAAGAGTCTTCAAGTTTAGTAAGAGAGACAAATATACAAAAAAAAAAAAAAATTATTAGCACATTTTAGGTTCTAGAGATAATATTCTGAAGTCATGTAAAAATTATTTAATATTATAATTATGTTATTATAATAATTAGAATTCAATTTAGCAAACATTCATTGAGAATTTAGTATATGCTTAGTATCTACTCCAGTTACCTACCTGCCTGCCCCCCATTAGACTTAGGTAGTATAAAGTGGGATCTCAGCCAAATTGTGAAGGATGCTTTTGGTAATTGGCGCCTCCATGCCGTTTAATAGGTCTTCCCTATTCTACAGTGTATCTTCTCTAAGGCAACCAGTACTCCACTTCATTGAGGCTGAGCTTTGGAGTCAGACAGATCTGGATCCAAATCCAGGTCCACCCCTTTGCAATTCTGTAATATTGTGAGACTCAATTTTTTCACCTGTAAAATGTCAGCAATACAGTGCTACCATTCAACATCACCTTCATGGAGATTTTTCAATCCAATTATCCCTATGAAATACCAATGCCCACGATTATTGCAAATTCTAGGTTTAGAGGCAATATGGTTAACAAGAAAAGGACAGTTTTGGAGTCAAACCATCTGGATATGTTTTCTTGACTAAGGTATCCTCTTACGGCTTGACTTCTTTAGCTTGGGTATAAATGATCATATCACCAAAAACATATATTTATCTCCTCTCTGTGGCACTTCTGGATTTTAACTGAATATAACATAGAATTTTTATTTTTTGATAATTGCAGCTTAGTATATGGAAACAGTACAAAACAGGGGAATAGTTCCAAATTAAAAATCATGCGACTTAGGATCCTACCCCAATTTGGTCATAGACTATGGGATAACAGAGGAGTTCCTATTCCATGTTTCTATTTTTACACCTCTATTGGAGTGCTGGTGGGAGGAAAGGGGGACTCCATAGTCCCTTTTATAATTAATAACTGATGATTCTAAAAACATTTGATTTTCTTCCTCCACCGCCCATTCCCTCTCTAGAGAACATGAAAATAGAGTTATCTCTGCCACTCCCCCAGAATAGTATTTATCCTAAAAGTATTTTTGAGAAAATAGTAAAAGTATTTTACTATTAGAATAGTAATAGAAAATACTAGAAGTATTTTGCAGAAGTAGTGTAAAAAAACGAAGGCATATTTTTCCAAGTTTTCCATTTTTTTATTATTTTTACCACATCAGTGAGATAAGAAGACTAAGTGTGCCACAAACTTACTTTGTATCCTCCTTAGTGCCATAGTGTTGTGGGCACATGATCTGTAGTAGCTGAATTATCCTATCACCTCGCTATTGAATGTGGTTACTAATAGGGAGGGGACATAAACAGGTCCCCTTGATCATAAGGAACAAAGAGTTAAATGTGTACATAGAAGATTTTGCTTTGTTACTTTATACTCATAAACTTCTTAAACCTGAATTTCTATCTTTCTACCTCTAAACTGCAAACACAATCGAGGGGAAAAAAACCCAGAAGCTAGCTACCCAAGATTATTCATTACGAAGTCCGAACGCCTGCAGGGGCTGCGTGGCGTGGTGGCAAACGAGCATGCGTGTTGGCTCTCGGCCCAGCTCTCCCACTAAATCACCGAGTGATCTCCAGCAAGTCGCTTAACCTCTGATTTGAGGAACTGGCTGTGCCCTCGCAGGGCGCTGGCCCAAAAGTTTCAATTTATGCTCCCAGGCGAAGCTTATTCCTCTTAGAGTAATTCAAAGTGCTAGTTCCAGGCACTAGCTGTCCTTCATTTCTCCTTCCTTCTGCTCCTTCCTTTGTTCCTTTCATTGATCTATTTATTCAAAATATATGTATCATGTATCATTCATAGGCTAGACATTTTCCTAGTACTAAAGCCTCCGCCGAATAAAATATACAAAAATCCATGTTCTTATGCAGTTTACAGTCTATTAGGCAGAAGGTTAATAATCTAAAAACCAGTAAACTATATGCTTTAGAAGGCAATGAGTGCTATGGGGAAATACTACGCAGAGAAGGGGATCGGGAGTGTTGGGACGGTGGCAATTCTATATGGATGGTCAGAGAAAGGCTCAGTAGGGCAACACAGGGCCCCACAGGAGGTGAGTGAGACTTGAGGTGGTTTAAGGGAAGAGCATTCCAGGTAGAGATAAGACCAGGTGTAAGTGGTGATATGTGTCTGGCATGCTTGAGGGACAGCCAGCAGGGTGGACTTGTTGCCTGAATAGAGTGGGCGAGTAGAAAGAAGTTGCAGAGATCAGAGAAAATGGCAGCCAGGTTATGCATGGCTTTTAGGCTGTTAGCTTTTCCTTGGAATGGAAAGGGAAGTCATTGGAGGGCTTCTGATTTTTGTTCTAATAGGATCATTCTGGCTGCTGTGAAAAGACCAGAGAGACTGTAGAATTCTAGGTTAATTTTTGTTTTATTTTAGTACAAACTTACTTGAAAGATACCATCGTGCTATGCTCTGGCTGCCATAATTTTGCAGACTTCCTTGTTTTTGTTCTTGTAAGTAATGTATCTTTTTGCCTTTGTTGTTTTAAAAATATTTTTCTTCATTGCTGATTTTCAATAATTTGATTGTGATATGCTTTGGGTGCACTTCTCTTTATTTTTTCTCCTTGGGGTTTTTGTTTTGTTTTTTTGAGATTCATGGATTTACTATTTTCACCAAATTTGAAAATAATTTGAGTAATTATTTCCCTCATCATTTTTTTTCCTTCTTCCTCTATCCTTCATCTTATTGAATTTTAGTTTCCATACTTGTTATCACTCTGTGGAATGCTGACACTATTTTTTTTTTCAACCTTTCTGCTGTCTGTTCTTCAGTTTGGATAGTTTCTCTTGTTATGTATTTTAATTCACTGGTTTGTCTTCTGGCATTAAGCCGAATTGAAGAATATTTCATTTCAGGTAATGATTTTCTCTTTATTATATCTACTTATCCTTTTAATTCCTTGGGCAGATTTATAAAATTTAATTAAGAGTTCTTGTCTTCTAATTCCATCATCTCTTGCCATTCCGTCTTTGTTGTTGACCATTTTCTTTCCCTGGTCATGTATTGTTCTTTCCTGCTTATTTTCATATCTAATAAGTTTTGATTCCTTGAAAAACATTGTGGATTTTACACTGCTGAGGGCTAAATTTTTTTTTTAAAGAATGTTGAATATAGTTTTTAGTATAGTGGTTAATTTGAGGATCACTTGATTATTTTAAAGCTCATTTAAACTTTTTTTTATAATTATTTTGGCAGGTCTAGAGTAGTCTTCACTCTAGAGCTAAGTGTGACCTTCTTGGGGTCTTTATTGAATGGCCTTTGTATTCACTGAACTCTCTCCATTCAAGCTGGTGGGTTATTAAATGATCCCTATATATCTGTATGAACTTAAATAATTTTTAAGCTTATAGCTCTCAGGTTCTTTTTATGGCAGTTGCTCTTTTCACATGGCTTTCATCCTGTACATGTGCAAGTTAATATTCAGCCAAGTCTCCAAGTTGGAGACTTAAGAGTTTTTGCTTTGTTTAGGTTTCTTCCCTCCAAATTCCTTCCTGGAAATTCTGGCCACCTCAATCACCCTCAACAGGTAAATGGATACACAAATATTGGCATAGTCTTCCCATAAAATACCACTGAGCATGACACATTTGATATTCATCCACATCGTTGTAGATTTATTGCTTTTTATTGCTAAATGAAAAGGTCCTGATATAAAAGACTATATACTGTAGAATATATTCTAGAGAAGACAAAAGTATTGTGACAGAATGCAGATCAGATGTGCTACTATTGGTAGAGTGGACACAAGACATTTTGGAGATGATGGAAATGTTTCATGTCATGATTATGCTGGAAGTTACATGAATGCATACATTTGTCAAAACACAATGAATTATGAATTTAAAACATGTGCTTTTTGGTGTTTGTAAGATAGGCTTCAATAAAGTTGAATGAAAAACATCTGAACTAGATTGTGCCTCTGCTCCCCTTTATAGTCCAGCCTCCTGTGTCCTCTCCCACTCCATCCTCTGCTCTCCTCCACACTCTATCCTGGCAACACCAACTTGCCATTTCTCAGACATGCCAGGAGTACTCCTGCCTGAAGGCCTTTTTATTTGCCATGACCTCTGCCACAGATATCGTGTGCCTCTCTTTTTACTTTTCTTAGGAACTGTATTCAAATATTATCTTTTTATTAAGGCCTTCCCTGAAAACTCTGTCTAAAATCTCCAGTTCCTTCCTTAACCCCAAACGTCCTAGACCCTTCTCCACTTAACTTTTCTCCATAGCCCTCATCATCTAACCTGTTAAACATTTCACTTGTTTAATTACTTACCTATCTATTCCACCAAAAATTAAGCTCTGTAAAGGAAGAGATTATTATTTTCGTTCACCACGATTATCCCAGCTTCTAGAACAATGACTAGCACAAAGTTAGGCGCTCAGTATTTTTTTCTCCATTATATTATTATTTAACCACTTTTGACTATATTCATGTTTTCTTCTGGCAAAAGCTTTTTCAATCCATAGCAAAGAAAATTACAAAATCTCTGACTGTTAAATGTTCTAGTGATACTTCCCAAAAGGCTAGTTTTAGAAATAAGGGTAAAATGTTGAGAATGTAAGGGGTCAGTGGTGCCATTTAATGATTTTATGCTAAAGAATTTTAAACTAATTCTATGTTTTCTGATACCACAGACATCCTTTACAATGATGTTCTTAATAAAATATCTATGTGTAAAACATTTTCAGATGATAAGCAATTAAACACTTTTATTTTTAGCTGGAGCTCTGACCACAAAATTTCTAATAGATAGGACTTGAATAGCACTGTTTTCAGGCCAGAGATTACTATTCCTCTATTTTGCCCTCCAAAATCCAATCTCAGGTCTTTTATTTTACCAATGTAGTTTCAGGCCTCACAAGGAAGGGCGAAGAGAGAGACAGAGACACAGACATAAGAGAGATAGAGAGAAAATGAGCATTTTTGGATATTTTAATGGCAAAGAGTCTTTACACCCACTAGCCAGTATGGCACAATCAGTGACTTGACATTTGATCAGTCACATTGGTATGTATTCTTGACAGGGCGTAGACTGGGTGAAAATAAGGAATCGGAAGGTGAAAAGAAAGAACGCTAGTGTCTCCCTTCCTTACAGGACTCCAACAATAGTATGGAAAAAAATAAATTCTCCTTGTAAATATTTTCCAAGAAGTTCACACAGACCCTCAGTTACTCAAAAAGCTGTATCCAAAAACTGGTAGTGGCCAATTAGCCAACATTCTGGAGATGGATGAAATGACTTTAATGTCATAAAGATGGGTGGCTATCTCTTCAGGACGGGGTGTTGCTATGGACTGATTTGCTGCCATTCTTATGGTTCAGTACCACAAAGCAATTAACAGGGAATGAGCGAGCTTTCCCAGCCTTTGCTAGAAATGGTGGCTGTTTATCATTGTGTCAGACTCTTGGCAGATTCAAGAAATCTACATTTAACAGGTGACTGCTTCCTCCATGGCTCATTGCAGTCAATGGATCTTCAGGATACCTTCTCCCAGTCCGGTCATCCAGACCAATGGAACAAGCTGTTGAGAAGGAAGAGGATGAATGGGGCCCACTTTAGAATCAATTATGTACAAGGGCTTCCACACAACTCTTGCAGTCGTGCATGATGATGTTTTCAATTGATTTCAGCAGATTTTGATGGCTGGTTCTAATTTAAGCTGTGGTGGCAGAAAAAAAGGTAGATGGACAGAAATAGATATAGATATATTTGGTCATTACCCTATCTTATTTGTATACCATTAATGGTTGTCCTCTTGGACTACTTTAAAATAGCTTTATTTATTTCAATTGCTTGAGGCCTAAACGGGGCCAATAAAAGCATGTTAGTCAGTGTTTAAGATCCCAATCCATCTGAATTGGTCAGCATAGTCCTAAGTAGATAGTCATCCTCAAAAAGAATTATTTTCTTTTATCTTACAGCTATGCTCACATGGTAGCAGATGATACCTGGCACTGATATTTATCTGTGCTGGTCAAATGGTAAAGACTGACGATTGAGGTTAATGGGAAGGTCCTTTTTCACTGATGAGGAAGGGAATGGTTCCCAGAAAATCTGAAGAGCCCACCATTTTTCACACAGAGAAGAATGTGGAAACACCAGTGCAACCCTGGACTAGGAGAAAACCATTTAATATTTTCCTCATAATAAATCTTTGTAAGACGTACTATTATTCCCATATTACAGATGAGGAAATTGAGCAGAGGAAATTATATCACTTGCCTAAAATCACACAAATCAGAAGTGATGAAGCTTTAAGCTCAAGGATCTGGCTCCAGAGTCTGTGATCTTATGTAATAGGCACCAACATCTCTCAACGTTAGGTCGAATGCAGTCTTCTACTTTGGAAATCTGAATACAAGCTATTATCGCTGATTTTTTTTTTAACTTAATTTTATTCATTCTTCTAAGCTAATTCAAAATTTTCCTTAGGAATGTAATCAGGAATAGGAAAAATGAGATGTATTCATACAATGGAATGTTACTCAGACATTAACAAGGAATGTAGTACTGAAACATGCTACATTATGGGTGAACTTTGAAAACATTATGCTATGTGAAAGAAGCCAGGCACAAAAGGTCACATAGTATATGAGTCCATTTCCATGAAATACCCAGAATAGGCAAATCAACAAAGACAGAAAGTAAATCTGTCATTGTCAGTGGCTGAAGGGGGAAAGAAAGGAGGAAGTATGAGGTTGTTTTGTTTTGTTTTTCTAGGAGTGAGTAATTAGATAGTAATGATTGTACAATCTTGTGAATATACTAAAATCCACTGAATTACACACTTCTAATGGCAAATTTTATGGCATGTGAATTGTTCCTCAACTTAAGAAAAAAGAACATAGGACTGAGAATACAAGGAAATAGAAATAGAAATTACCATTTATTGACTGTACACCTCCAGAACTGTGCGATACTTTAAATATACCACCTTATTTATACTCATAACAACTCTAAGAAGTAGGTACTGTTATTAGTACGCTCATTTTACAGACAAACAATATGAGGCTTGGAGAGTTTAAATGACTTGACCAGTGGTTGTGACCAGGAATGAAGCCAGTTCTGTCTGGCTCCCAAGTTAGCTTGCTGTTCTACAGCCACTTGCACAGTGTCACCCTTTGCATTCCCTTGCTGGCCTGAAAATAATTTGTAAGAAAAATAAAGGTCAAAAACAGATGATCCTGATAAATATTTAATATCCTCTGCTTTCACAGCTCCCTTATGGCTGGAGATTGAATGTTTCACACCTGGGCTGCACTCCGCAAGCAGAGCTGGAAGTGATTGCAGACTTGCTCACAAGCAGAGTGAAAGGAAGAAGAGGCAGGGGTGAGAATGCTGGTCCATGCTAGAGCTTGTATCTTCAAATGTAGTTAGTACCTCCCCAGTGTCTGAGACAGGCTTCACTTAATGTGTGTTTCTCAAAATGCCAAGGTTTGTGGGAGAAAATCTCTAGGAATTATGTGAACTCAAGCTTCATCAATAATAAAAGTTTATGATTTTTGAGAATTTATTGTTTGCCAATAACTGTGTTTAGACCATTCAAAACAACCCTACAGAGTAAGTACTTTTATTAACTCACTTTATAGGTAATAATATAGATTAATTATGAAGTCATTGGCAATGACATAGTATATCATGCCTTATGTACATGATCTAAAAATTCAAACAGTCCCATGAGATTTAGAAAACTGAGACTCAGTTAATAATAAGTCCAATGTCACAGGGCTAATAAGAGTTGAAGATGGGATCTAAAAGCCACTTTGAGTTTTCACAAAGTAAACCGACCCATACAACATATAATTAACACCCATATCAGAAAACTGAATATAACCAGCATCTCAGAAAACTCTCCCTTACTTTTTCCTGGTCACTTTCTTGTACCCAGAGGTAAGCACTATTTTTGACTTCTAACATCTACCCAGAGGTAAGCACTATTTTTGACTTCTAACATCATCAACTCATTTTGCCTGCTTTGGAATAGTTACCATACACTAAGCAATAATTTATATCTGGCTTCTTTCCTCAGTATTAATTTCATTCATTCATTCATTCATTCATTCATTTTCTATTGTAGCATTCATTGCTACATAATATCCCATTATGTAAATATACCACACTTTATTTATTCTACTATTGATGGACATTTTCGATGCAACTGAAGTTAAAATATTTCTGCTGCTATAAATATTATTTAATGTGTCTTTAGGGAGTACAGAAATGTATGCACTTCCTAGGAGTAAAATTGCTGGGTAAAAACATATGCATATGATCAGCTTTAGCAAATACTGTTAAACAGTTTTTCAAGGTATTTGTAAACATGGAAACCCTCATCAGCAACGGAGGCAAGTTCTAATTCCTCAATATCTTTGCTAATACTGGTATTATGTATTCTTTTGAGTTTAGCTATGCTGGTGCCTATGTCGTGGTATCAATTTGTGGTTTTAATATGTATTTCACTAAAAACTAATGAGATTAAATACATCCATTATTTTTGAAATGTCTGTTTAGATCTTTTATCCTATTTTTCTAATGAGCTCTCTGTATTTCTCTTCTTGATATGTAGATGATCTTTATTCATTTATTTGTATTTGCAAGTTTGTGCATTGTGCATTTTTCTCTATGAGCTATATTTCAATTAAAAATAGTTTAGTAACTAAATCTGATAACAGCAATTACGTATTTAGCCACTAAGTTCACATTTACAGAGTGCTTTACTTTTATTATTTATGTTTTAACACCATTCTATTTGACGCCTCCACAAAATATTTGGCACAAATGCACACGTGCACACACACACATGCTTAGCCTCTGGCAACTATCATTCTATGAGTGTTTCTATGAGTTTGATTACTTTAAACATCTCATATAAGTTGAATCATACAGTATTCATCCTTTTGTAAATGACTAATTCCACATAGCATAATATCTTCTAGGTTCATTTATGGTTTTACATATGGTAGGATTTTCCTCTTTTTTGATGCTGATAATAGTCCAGTGTGTGTGTGTGTGTGTGTGTGTGTGTGTGTGTGTGTGTGTGTGTGTGTGTGTGTATCTCATATTTTTTTCATCCATCATCTGTTTGTGGACATCACATTGTTTCTGTATCTTGGTTACTGTGGATAATGCTGATATAAATATGGGAGTGCTAATATCTCTTAGAGATTGTGATTTCAATTCTTTTGGATATACACCCAGAAGCGGGATTGCTGAATCAAGATAGTTCTAATTTTAATTTTTTTGAGAAATCTCCACACCATTTTCCATTATAGCTGCACTATTCCTACCAGTGTGTACAGGGGTTCTGGCTCTTCCATATTCATTAGAGCACTTGTGGTTGCTTTTCCCCTTCTTTTTCTTTTTCTTTTCTTTTTCTTTTAATAGCCATCCTTACAGGTGTGAGGTAAATTTCATTTTGATTTGCATTTCCCCGATGATTCATAATGTTGAGGACTTTTTTTATACCATTTGCATATCTTCTTTGGAAAATGTCTATTCAAGTCCTTTGCTCACTTTCAAATCAGGTTATTTTTATTTTTTGTTTTGCTATTAAGTCATAGGAATTCCTTATATATTTTGGATATCCATTCCTTATCAGGTATGTGGTTCGTCAATATTTTCTTCTATTTCTTAGGTTGCCTTTTAATTCTGTTGATTGTTTTCTTTGCTCTGCAGAAGCTTTTTAGTTTGAGGTAGTCCTTTTTGTCTATTTAAAAGTATTTTTTGACCTTTTCCCATTCTCTTCTGAAATTCTGTATAACCATTTACTTATATCATTCTTTTGATTTAAATCATTGGCTAGTTTTTAGTGCACAAGTATCCTATCTCCTCAAGTAGACTCTGAGGACAATGATCATGTCTTTGATTTGTTCTCCTTATGGCTATGGTTTGAATAGAAGCTATCATTACATCTTAACAAACAAAAAGATGGAGTACGGCATCCCCTGAGGTCATCAACCTCCTGGTCTAGATTCATTGCTTCTGAGCAATCTTGAGTACTCAAGCTTTTGGTGTAGTAGCAAAGATAAAATAGTGAAAAAGCCCACTGGATTTGGTGTGCAAAGCCTACCAGGTGACAGAAACACTCAAGGATCCACTCTCCAAGTAAAAATAAAAACTTTCTTAATGGTGAAACGTCAGACATGATAAATGCCTGAGGAAGATATTTCAGGTCCTGTCTCTTATTGTTCAAATCATATTCTGTGGTGTTCGGCTGCCTCTGTCTACTGAAAAGTCCAGCTGGAAGAAGTAGCAGAGGGAAGAGTGGGTAGAAAGTGCTACTAGATACAGATTAAAGAACGATAGAATTGGGGAGGGGGTAGAGATACTTACGTTGATAGAAAACAAATTAAATTATGGAATTGTCAGGATTAAAAGGTACCTTAGAAAATATCTAGTTGACCCCTCCCCCCCAATAGATGTTTGTTTAATCACTTCAGTAATTTGTCCCTGAAAAGCCTTCACAAACAACTTTTATTTTCATTTTGGTATGCAAAAATTTCATACAGTGAGAATACACAGTCCCATATTTTGGACTCCATTTACACCAGCCTGTGTTTTCCTACTTCTCAAGGTATCACCTGGCCTTTTGGTCCCAACAACCATCTCCCAATAAACTAGAGAAAGGCTCTGACCTTCCCAACAGGACCCAGAACCTTGGCTTCTATTCTCCAATCTGTTACTTTAGATCTGGGGACAGAGTAAGGAAAGCCAATGAAAATGCCTGTTATTTGTAAAAGCATTACCTGCTTTTGTTCATGCTTGTAAGCTGGGGACAGTTAGAGATGCCGCTTAGAAACACTAGCCTGACATTTACTGGCCTCAGCAAACTGAGAAGGGACACTGTAAGACAACAGGATGGACTAGCTTCTCTCACTAGCTTATGCTCAAGTCCAGAAGGAACCAAAAGGAGATACAGTCTTGGCAACAGCCAGCTCCCTGGTCCTAACCTGCCTCATTCTTTGTTCTCTGTGCCAAGCTGAATGCCAGCTGGACATGCCCCAATTACTGTGGTCGATCAAATACCGAGAACTTTCAGGCCAAAGTTTTGTTTTTTCTTTCCCCAGACTGCTGTGAAGTCAGCTGTGCTGCCTGTATAAATGTGACCTAAAGCCCTTTATGTGCCAGATGTGAACAGATGTGCACTTAGCACGACTTCTTTATGCCACCCACCAGCTAGTGGAGCAGCTGATTAGAAGAGACGAGATAGAAAAGTAAATGTGACCGTGTAACTGGCTAACACAGCAATATAGCCTTGCAAACTAAGCAAAGGTTGAGGATGCAGTTACAATAGTACCAGGCTTTAAAAAGCAAGGTCAAGGAAAAACAAAACAAAGATAGAATATAAAGGAAGATGGGAGAACATGGGTAAACCTTTATTTACTCAATCTTTTTGGTCTTAAGGAGATGCTGGTAAGCCGAAGCTCTGCAAATTTAGAAATATGCACATGCACACACCTACATAGGTTTATTTATTTAAATGCTAAGGGTATTTGGGAAAACAGCAAATCTATCACTAAGACTGAAGTGTATAGGCTTCTAGCAGTTTAAGACTTTGAAGGAGATGATCTTTAACTTACAGTGGGCATTCCATGGCTTTGGAACAGTTAGGGCTTTGACTTTGGGTAGGTAGGAAGAAGAGATCTGTAGGAGGAGGTATAACTCTGAAATAATGTTGTTTGACAGTTCAGCAAGAGCTCTCTCTAAGATGTGTTGGAGAGGTGGGGACTGCAGGTGGGACAACCAGCTAAAACCTCAGACAAGAGCCTAGGCCAAAGTGATGTGAATCTCTGAACTGAGGCAGGGAACCAAGGGTTATAGGAGCTAAATGGAAAACTCCACAGAGGTTAGAGTATGAGGGTTGTGGGTTGCCACTAAGGGAGAGGATTCAAGTAAGAAGAAAGAATTTGCCACGTGGGTATCCAAGGACAGAAGGAGCAGTAAACTAATCTTCAATAATTGCCTGCTCAGTGCTTGTTGCTATATTGTTGAACCCTCACAACAACCCTATAAACCAGCAAATATGTCCCTTTGTTTTTCTGCTTTGTTTTTGTTTCTTACCCAATGTGGCAACCAGAGTGACCAAACACTCCAGTTTTCCCTGGACTAAAGGATTCCCCAGCCACAAGGCTTTCAGTGCTAAAATGGAGAAGTCCTGAGCAAATGGGAACAAGTTGATTACTTCAGCACCTGAGCTCAGTGATTACATCACTTGGCCAAATTCACACCCTCTCTTCATAGCCCACACTTTTCTCCATACCCCACACAGATTCTCAAGGGAAAAATGATGGTGTTACCCAGAACGGCAATGCAGAATTAAAAGCACATTTGATTCAGATCAGGGAGGAGATGGGGGTAAAACATTCTATTTTAGAAAATTGACATTTAAGTTTTCTAAAATAGAGGCTTTCATTACTAACTTTTTTTTAGTCTTTTTCTCTCATCCCCTCAATGTTCATCAGGCCCTCCTCCCTCGTTTTGTTTAAAGGCTCGATGCAGAGTGGTTATTTTTGTGACTGGATAATTATCTATATTTTAAGCTTAGGATTCAGACTCTCAGTAAAGGTGTGATATGCATCTAATGAATAAATATCTGCCTGGTTAATGTGATCCGCTTGTGTCAGGCTGTCTTCCTCGTTTTCTCTAAGAAGCAATGACAGGTCAAGTACTAGTCAGGGTCAGGCTGCAACTGCTTGATAGATATGGGGTGAGGCTGAGACCCTCAAATGAGGTACTCTGAGTAAATTTAGTGAGGGACTGATCAGTACCACCTCATCACTTCCCTTGCCTTGAATCCCTGCTCATTTTCTTAGTAGGTCAGAGAAAATGTGGCCCCTACACCAGTGGTGTCAGAAACATCTTGGAGATTGTAAGAAATTAATTTCATGGCCACACCCCAGACTTACCAAATCAGAATCTTTGGGGTGGGTCCCAATAATTAGTGGTTTTAGATTTTTTTCTGAGTGATTCTCATCATCACAAAAGATTTTAAGCTTTATGGGTCAATAAACAAAAGACTATCATGTAGGTACTTTTATAAGGTCTCTGTTGCAATTACTCAACTCAACCATTATAATGAGAAAGCAGCCCCAAACAATACATAAAAGGATGAATGTATTTGTGTTGAAATAAAACTTTATTAATGCACAGAGAAATTTGAATTTTTAAATACTAAGCTTCTTTTGATTTATTTATGTCAAAATTTTTAAACATCGAAACCATCACTAGCCATTTACTGGCACACAAAAACCAGTAGACAGGATTTGGCCTAAGCTATAGTTAAGGACTACTACTTTTGAGAAGCTAGACTTTGGTGAGGGAAGATGAGGACAGAGATAATGTGAAACTTATCAGTCAACATCAAAATGGTCCCCCAAAACCAATAAACTGCCGGAGTCCTGCTGCTAAAGAGAATGTGAATTTCAGAGTCTTTGTGTTTCAAAAGTTGTCTCTTCAGAACTTTGGAGCATTGCAAACACTATAACTATTCATTGATATTGGTTGCTTACATGAAATATGGTATAAACCTTCCCAGATATTAAAAATTATTGAACACCAAACTGGATATTGGATTACATTAAAGAATTAAAGTTATTTTTACCAATTATAATAATGTACATTTTTTGAAATTGGTTTCTTGTATTTACAGAACATTGAAATATTTTTCGAGTAAATTATATAATGTCAAGAATAGAATTTCCTTCAAAATAAGGTGGAGAGTAGGGGGTATAAATGAGGAAAGTTGGCCACGACTTGATCCTTGTGGAAATTACATGACGAGTATGTGGGGTTAGAATTTTTTTCTATCCTTTTTTACATTTAAAATTGTTTATAATAAAAAATAATTTTATTGTAAAATGTAGATTGAGTCAGGTGTAGATATGTTGATATAGAACTATGTGCATGCTGTATTGTTTACTGAAACAGAAGCAAGATAGAGAGTAATATATAAATCACTTATTTATACATTTCCCAAATGGTTCTGCACCATGTAGACACTGGCCATTTCAGTCTATGTCTCATGACCCTTTGACTGTCTTCCTAAAACACAGTTTAGATCCTTCCTTATCCAGGCATTCTTTTGCTAACAGAGTAAGATCCAAATCCCATAAGATGGCATTCAATTTCTTTCAAAATATGTCCATAATGTATCTCTCCATGTATTCCTCATCCACTCTTTTTTTTCAAAAGTACTCTACTTTATATTTTGTGCACAGAATTTAAAGTCATGAAGCCATACGATAACCAAATTCTGGGCCCGATACTGGCTGTGTGACTTTGGACAAATCCCTCTGCCTCTCTGAGATTTAAAAAACTCATTTATAAATAGAAATCATAATAACGCTTCTCTCATATGGCTGTTGTGAGAAACGAAGTGATATAATGCATGAAAAGTGTTTAGTATGAAGTCTGACACAGATTAAGTCAAGAAATGTTAGGTATATAATTAGTCATTAGTTTCCTCAGTAATTCAATAAATATTTATTGAGCTCTCATTAAAAGCCAGGCGCTGTCCTAGGCTGATACTATAATAGTCACCATTCCAGAAATACGTCCTGCACTTTTTCAGTGTCATGCCTTTGCTGAGCTATTTAGGTTTTATAGATTATTCTTCTCACTTCTCTATTTGGTAAACTCACACTTATTTACTCTCGTGACTGAATTACTGCTTTTTTCCTAACTCCATGTTGCCCTAGGAATTACTCGCAGCACCTTTCCCTATGTCACCTTAACGCTCTGCTCAAACCATAACTTCTGTAGTTACAAGCTGGCTTCTTGAATTTGTCTATATTTTGGTCTTTTTCCATAGACTGTGAGATCCTTTAAGAAAGGGTTCATTTTTCACTTACCTCTGTATCTTCGGAAGCTCAAATCTGGCCTGGTTAGAGGTTCCTCAAGGAATCCCTTGAAAGGGATATATCTTTCCATTAACAGTGAGAAATGAAGACTTGAGTAAATGGCTGTCTGTCATGATCATCAAATATTACAGCTAAGGAAACTGAGACATTATAAAGACCAATTTCTTCATTTTTCAGATGGCCACAACGAATATCAATAAAGTACATGACAAAGTTTCTTGACTTTCAGCTAATTCATTCATTTGTTCAATAAAAATGTACCTTGTGTCACTCTGTGGTGGACTCTACCAGAAACTAGAGCTAGTATAGGGTAGTATAGGGTTCTTTCCAAGGTACCAAGTGTTCTCCATGCCTGTTAATAGACCTTTTCCAGAGGGTATATTTGGATATGAAGGAAATATATGGCTACCAGAATGAGGCTTGGGGGGCGGCTTGCCATAGAAAAGAAAATTAAGTAAGGAAAAACAGTGTTCAAGAAATCACACTTAGCTGAAGTCACATTTTATTCTGGGGTCAAACACATAAATTACTTCCTTGCAAGCTCATGGATTCTGGTGATATACTCCTAGTTCTTCTTCACTCGTGGTGATTGATGGAAACTATCTTAACATCCCACTTTATTCTTCCTAATTTTTGTAGTTGATTAGGACAGCCTATCAATGGTTCATAGCTTTATTAGGTCATAGGAACAATTTGAGATCTAATTAAAGCTGTGGAATTTCACACCAGGAAGGAAAATTGCATATATAACAACACGCGCGCGCACACACACACACACACACACACACACACACACACACACACACACAAACACTTTTGCAGCATTTATGGAGTTACTGCTTTCTAACCTAGGGGTCATATCTTCCAAATTAAGGACTCCTAGACTCAGGGGCCTCCAAGACACCCCCAATTGTACAATTCTACCTTGTAAATTTTGTTCAAGACATTCTTTCTCAGCCATGTGAAACCCGTCACTCTGTCTCCCTTAGCTTAGATCCACAAAAGAAAGCATTTGGTAAGTATATGTACATCTAGTATACGTACACTGCGGTCTGAGGGTGGTGAGGAGAGGAGAAGGAAATGGGGATTCCAGTCACAGTGCAATGTATGTCTCCTGCCTGCCTTGCTGGGTTTCACTTATTGAATTAGGACAAATTGAAACTTTCATAAACTGTGATATAAATCATTATCTCGAGTTAGCAGATGCAGTCGCACCAGGGTAGAGCACTGTTAATAACTCTGCTGGATTAGGACTGATTGGAACAATTTGAAACTTGTTTCTCTCAGCTTGATCAGCCTCATTGTAACCACAGCAATTATCCCATTTCACTTTCAATGGCTCGGCACAGACATGTTGCCGCTTTATATCCATCCTTCTTAATGAAGCCAGCTTAGACTTTTGTTCATTTGTCGAAGAGCTAGCCTATGTAAACAATAAATGACTCCATGCCTTGGGGTATAAGGTGGATGTTTGCAAGGCTGAGATCTCCAATGGGCTCGACAAACACAATTTATATGTTGGTGATTTCATAAATTTATTTGTTCCATTTTTTTCATATTTCAGCAGCTTCTCTGTGTCAAAAACTGATGTGTTGGGCTGTGGGACATATAGGATTAGATTTAACTGTATTGTGTAGCACCTGTGTCATTGCAATTTCTCCTGATGGGGTGTACATTTTCTAGGGCAGGGAACATCCTTTAATATTGATAATGGCTATAATCTGTAAGTTCACTACAATGGTCCAGGAACTTTGCTAACTGATTTGTATCCAGAAAACTCAAGGCAAGAGATGCTGCAAAGTTGCAAAGAAATTTATAAGAGAGAGATCCGTCTTTGTATTGAAGTGACGAG
Source organism: Pteropus vampyrus (assembly GCF_000151845.1). Lineage (NCBI taxonomy): Eukaryota > Metazoa > Chordata > Mammalia > Chiroptera > Pteropodidae > Pteropus > Pteropus vampyrus. The sequence continues at coordinate 4,234,232 of NW_011888842.1, read as the reverse complement.
TAAAGACTTCATAGAAGCAGAAGCATAAGAGCAAATCTTAAAGAACAGAGTAGAGTGATTTTGATAGGTAAAGGATGAGGAAGAAGGTATATTTCACACAGAGGGAAGGGCATGATCCAAGGATATCCTTCATTACTTTGCTGGAAATCCAAATGAAATATTAGGTGGCACAGACAAGGTGAAGAATTCTCAAATAAAGAATCTTTTTAAAATCTTGAAAATCTGGACTAGTTGCCAATGAAATATAAATACAACTTAAACATGTATTTAGCATATAGTATATTTGCAACTATCAGATTACATGAGGTCCTACCTCTACATTTTTTATTGTGTTTATGTTGGTTTATATAAGTTTCAGATTACATTATAATTCAACATTTATATATAATACAGTATGCTCACTACCAAAGATCTAGTTTTCATCTATTATCATACAATTGGCTGCTTTTACCCATTTTTCCTTTTCCCTACTCTCTTCCCCATTGGTAGTTGCCAATCTGTTATCTACAAGTTTGTTTTTGTTGGTTGGTTGTTTGTAAATATTACAGATGTAAGTGAAATCATATGGTATTTATCCTTCTCCATCTATCTTATTTCACTTAGCATAATATCCTCAAGGTCAATTCATACTGTTGCAAATGGCAAGATTTCATCTTTTTAATGGCTGAGTAGTATTCAGGTATAATACACACACACACACACACACACACACACACCCCATATCCATTCATTTATCCATTCATTTATTAGTGGATGCTTAGGTTGTTTCTGGTGCTCAATTTTTGTTAGTGCTCATCTGAACATAACAATTTTGCTCAGTGTTTTAGTGAATACAAATGCAAATAAGACTCAAACATGTAACAAGCTTCCTATTCGATTGAGGGAATGAAATAGGTTTCAGGTTGGAATTTAATATCAAAATGACAACGAGGAGGATAGTAAGGAATAGATAAATTTAGTGGAGCACTTTTCCTTCCTACCCTTCCCTCTCACACTACCTGGTTAATTCCTACTGAAGGATATTTCCACAGAGAAACTGCGAGGCAATTCTGTTATATGCTCCCTTCCAAATCAAGTACTCCTGATTTTGATTTAATAGCATAATATCCTTTAAAACACTTTTTACAGCCTATAAATATTTTTGTAGGGATATTTAAAGAAAAATATATGTACATTTCATATACTCACCTTCCAAAGTAAAGAAGAAAATTTCCCTAAAAATGTGGAAGCCTTTATATACTTTTGCTAGATTCCATTCCTCTCTTTCGTTCTTAATCCCACTCAGAGGTAAGCACTATCCTGAATGTGGTTACTAATATTCTCTGCCTGCCAATAACTGTCTCCTGGTGATTGATTATATTATACAAAATCCATAGTAAGATAATACAGTGTACTAACATCACACTTCCTTTGTCCATTCATGCAAATCTTTGAGATGTAACAATATTGCTTGATATAAATTTAGTCCGTTCATTTTTACTGTGCATGGTATTCCATGTGGGCAAAGTAGACTCTGTAAATTTTATATATTTTGCCGCTCCCACTAGAGCCAATCTCCACAATGTCTTAATGAAGGCTGTCTTCATCTCTGTATTTTAAGTATCCTGCACAGTGCCTGGCACAGAGTAGAGACTAGGTGATTACATGTTAAATAAATGAATATGTCCATTAAAAAACAAACAAACAAAAAAAAACACAAGACATTAATTCCATAATGGAATTGTGGGAAGACAAGATATTCAAACTTCAACATTCAAAAATTTTTTTTTTGTTCTGTTTTTGGAGAGTTGGATATAGCATAATGAAAACCATTAAAGAAGTAAATTAAGGGCATATATGGGGATGTAGTTGATTTCCCACGTAAGGAAGACAAGTGAAAAATTGAACTGGATAGAATATGTGGGTATCAGATGAAAAAAGCTTAGGAAAGACATAAAAAGGAGGCCTGTAATTTTCTTACCAGTTCACTTTGGTGACACCTGATGATTTTACTCCCTATTGATGACACTAAAAAAAGGGGAGTATACTCCTACTTTGACCATTGTCAATAGTGGGAAAGTCTAAACATCAAAGTGTAAGGTCACATTTCAATCAAAAGGAGCTTAAAAATCTATAGTTTAACTAATTTCTTAATACTTAAACCTCTGCTACTGACTACTGCTCCCCAACCCCCATTCCCATATGGTCTCTGTAAGAATTTGGCCAGAGACAAAGAGCTTAATACCTTCTGGGGCAACCCTCTCTAGCTCTTTGACTTTTAGAAATTTATTTTTGGTAATAGATCAGATACTACTACTACTACCACTACTACTACTACTACTACTAATAGTAATGATCATTTTTAGGATACATGCCACATGTCGGGCACTAAGCTAAGTGTATTTATAAACTTGTGTATTTAATTATAAACTTGTGTATTTAATCCATACAATATCCCTATGAAGATACATAATAGAGTTTCAATAAATGCGGAATGAAGGAATACCAGTATTACTCCTGTTTTACGAAGAAGGAAATAAAAGTATAGAAAAACCAACATTTGCACAGTCACACAGTTAGTAAAAGGCAGTGCTGTTATTCAAATCTCATCTTGACTCAACAGTCAGGAACTTGACTGCCATAATATATAATATATAATTCTTCCAAAGAGAAATGCCTACCAATAACTGTCTCCTCGTGATTTTTACTTCTAGCTATCAGTTCAACTTTAAATTTTCTTTCTTAAGTCAACATCTGACATACTTGAAGATAGTTAACTTTGACCTTATAGTGTGTCTTCTTTCCCAACATTCTTTCTTCAAAAATTTTTCTTTAGAAATAGTTTTCTTTATCCACATTGTCTTTGTATGGGATTTAGAAATGAGCTATTCAGGCTGAATTCAGTCAGGGTTAATTAGGAGAAGAAACACTCCAACAAGGGTGATCTATTTGGCACCTAAGATCTAATAACATATTTTAACTACTGCTGTTGTAGCATTCCTGTGAATACTATTTCGATTCTAAGTTTCTGCCCTGGAGTAATTGCTGATTGGCCTTGCCTACTTGATGGAGGAAGTCTACCTTTTTGAGAGCTGTGCCACTAAAGCAGGTCATAGGAAATTGCCATAGGAGTTACTGAGTCCCGAAGGGCATGGAGTGATTAGGGGTCATTATGTCTAAGGTTGTAGGCTAGGATCACATTCATGTATGGATCACCAAGGAAACAAAGCTGAAGTAACCTGCTTCTTTGCCCCACCTGGATCTCTCCCTGAGAAGCTGATTGAAAAGGAAGCTTTGGATGGTGCTCAAAAGAGTAAGGACCCATTAAATGACCTTTTATTTGGCAGCTGGGGCCACCAAATGAAGGTTGCAATACAATGAACAGAGGAGAAATGATTGATACCAGTGGGAAACCTCATAGCATTATGGGATAGAGTGGTGATTACCCAGTAAATTGGAGTAGATAGCAAATCAAAAAATGTCAATGTCTAGTTTATTGAAATGGTGTTGATTCCTCACTGCCTAAGTTTATTAGAATTATAACCACAAGAAAATTGTATGTGTTAAAAACACTGGAGAAGAGATTTGGTATTTAGTATGAGAAAATGAAAGTTGTGCATTAGTTCCATTTGTCTATAATCTAGCAAACTTTTAATGCCTTTCAGAAGAATCAAAAGAACATAGGCTTTAGAGCCAAAGGGATCTGAGGTAAAAATCCTGTTTCACTAATCACCAATCTTGTGACCAAGTCTTTTCGACTCTAGGAAGCTCAGTTTCTTCATCTATAAAATGGGAATGATTATATAAGCAATTATTACACAGGCATTATGAAAAACTGAAGATGATTTTATGTAAACACATGGTAATTAGATAACTAGATTATCTCCTGTAATCCTGCTAAGTCTTCTCTATTTATTAGCTATGTGACCTTGGGCAAGCCACCTAACCTTTTCTAATCTGTTATCTCATCTTTTAGATGTAAACAATCTACCTGAAGGAGGATATAATGCTTAAATGACAAATTACATGTGAAGGGAATATTTCAGTGCATTGGACAAAGTAAACACTCAATAAATAAGAACAATTATTTTTATTTAAAATTTGCAGTTGGGGAAACTGAGGCACAGAGAGGTTAAGTAAATCTCATGGCCAATGGTAACTTATTGGTAGAACTCTCGGCTATGGGAGTAAACAAACAGAACCATAGATAAGTTATATAGCATATTAGAAAGTACAAAGTACTTTGGAAGAGAAGAAAATGAAATGAGCAACATGACAAGGAATTGAGAATATTGAATAGGAGAGGAGGGGTATGAATTTTAATTAAGATTGTCAGGATAGGCCTCATTGAGAAGGTAATGTTTGAGCAAAACCTTGAAGGTGGGTCATGTATATATCTTATGAAAGACAATGTCAGTTGGAGGGAAGCCATAGGCCTTATAAGTATGGGTGGCAATGGTTCCAGTGTAGCCAGAACAGAATGAGCAAAAGGTAGAGGAGATGAAGAAAAGGGAATGATATATCTAATGGTCAGAACATATGTGGCTTATCCACACCTATAAGGATACTGGCTTTTCCTGACTGAAATGAGAAGTTATGGCAGAGTTTTAAACATAAGAGTAACATGATCTCACTTTTGTTTAAATAAGAAGTTAGTTTTAAGTGTAAAAGCAGAATACGGATATTCTGAAGCATACACAAACTTAAGGAATAGAGAACCCCTTAATCTCTTCTTTGGAAAATTTCTATATTATTTCTTACAACTTCACATGATTTTACAATTATCTCAAAATAAAAATAAAATAAAATAAAACAAATAGGAAAAAAAACCCCAGATAAACAAACTGTTGATAACCCAAGGATCCCTTTTAGGACAGAACCCTACAATTAGGATAAACTGCTGAGGTGGAATCACAACTTAACAGGAAACAGACAGGAAAGACAAAGAAAAGAAAGTCTAGGGCTGTGTTCTCTCATAGTTAGCCACTAACCACATATAATATGGCGAACACCTGACATATGGCTAGTGAAATGTGCTTTAAGTGTATAAATGATACACACAAGACTTTGAAGACTTAATAGAAAAAACAAACTGTAAAAAATCTCATTAATAATTTCATATTGATTATACGTAGAAATAATGTCTTGAATACATAGGGTTAAATAAAATATATTATTAATTTTTGAAAAATACAAAAAGCTTCTGGAAAATGAAATCGGGTAAACAAAATGATAAATGATGACAAAGTAATTGAAAATGAGGAAGTCATAGAAATAGAATCAGAGGTGAACATATTTCTATTCAATATACAATTAAAATGAAACAAAAATAAAAATTGTGGTTTCAGACTAAATATGAAATGTTTTAAACCTGACTAATAAATAATAGCATATGAGAGAGAGGGAACTGGAGACAGAGAAAAAAGAGAGAAGATTTGAGAATGCTAGTTTCCTCATAGCACGAGTCAATAGATAAGATTAAATAAAAATGTATAGCTTTTTTGTTGTTTTTTAGAATTTAACAACTTGAAATTTCTTTTTACTTTTTTCCCCTTAACTCTAGAGATATATTAGATACTAATATCTTCTTGTGGTGAAAAAATATGTATTTGACATTCATCATTTATTTCATGTTTCCTTCAATATGTTTTTCTTAATGTTCAATTCAAATAAACATAAATTTCTCATTTTATTTTAAAATAATCCTTATGATAGCATTGCATTTTTATTTATTTGTTTCCCTACTCATCTAAATATTTCTATACGGTCCTTGGAAAAGAATATATACATTTGTATAGTCCTTAAAGAAATGAATGGAGTGATAGCCATCAAATAGTAATGAGAATTGTTCCTGATTTTAGGTTATTTCTTGCTTTCTACCCTACACATTTCTGTACTGTTTGCATTTTTTTGTAATTATTATTTGATTACTTAAGAAATCTTCACTCTGTTCATTTCCATTTCCACATCTTTGCTTACTGTACACTACCACCTGTAAGACCCGCACTTCACATCTTGTAAATATGTCCTTTCTGCAGTGCTGGTCTCAACAGTTGACTGTCCCATGAAGCATTTATATTTTTTTTATTTTTTATTTCTTAAGACCTAGAACTTTTCTTTCTCTGAACTTCCATGACTCACTTCCAGGAACATTCCCGCTTTCATTATGTGGGTGTTACCTCTTCAGGTGGAGTTTGTTCTTATCTACTGGATCCCATTTCCTTGCTTTATTTTTCTTTATAGCGGTTGTTATTACCCAAAAATAGATCTACAGCCAGAACAGTGGTTTTTATTTTAAAGTACTTTCAGACTAAGTGGAACATTTAAATGCATATAAAATTTTTGAGAAACTATAAACTAAAAAAAACAAACAAACAAAAATAAGGTACTTCAGCAGAGGGGAGTGGGATGAGAAAAAACATTAACGGCACTTTTATTTTTAACGTATTTATATATATATATATCTTACATATTTTAAAAGGGCGTATTGTATTATTATACTTTAAAATGGGAAAAGGTGATTTTACCATGAAAAACAGAAAATATATCATTAATGAAAATAAAGTATAGTTGAAGGAAATGAGGAACATTACACTCAATTAAGAAGACTAGAGAAAGTCTTGAGGAAGCTGTGGCTTCCTGAGAAGTGGGGTGAATATGCAAGGGGGACAAGTCAGGTGAGATACATCAAGGGATGAATACTTAGGAAACAGAATTACAGAGACATAAGCCTTTGTTTAAGTGACTGCCTACAATGGAATCATGATGATGTCCATTTTCTATGTCTCAGTCATCCAGCCCATGTCTGTCTTCCAAAATGACAAAGAAATAGCTTGCTTTGCTTTTCTATCATTCATCGTGTGAAAATAAAGAAACAAGAACCATTCACCAAACAGATAAAAGCCTGTTTTCAGGAAAATTAAACATCCTATGAAACCATTATGAGAGGATATATCAAAGCATATAATTCTCTGAGTCTGAAATGACTGTTGCAGGTAATGGTGACCTAGCTGCTCTATCTGCCACCTTGTGGATTGCTAGGGAAAACATAAGCAATCTTCCTCATGATGATGTTCTTATTCCAAACCTCCTTCACCTTTCTTACCCATTCCCTCTGAGATAAATAAGGTACTCGTTATGACTCTGAAAAAGACTGATTATTCATCCAGGGCACAGAGAGGTTAGATGGTAGCCTCAGGCTACACCACAGTTGTGGGTGAACCCAGGACTGCACAATGACTAAGGACACAGACTTTGGAGAGAAATGGCTGAGGTTGATTCTGCCTCTAGCACATACATAGCTGTGTAAACTCAGAAGGTGACTTAACCTCCCTGAGCCTTGGTTTTTCTCACACAGAAACCTGAGGTTAATAAACCTACCTGGCAACATCACCCACTTGAATGGCTTTGAAATGTCTATTGTAGTTCTATGTTTATAAAGCACATATTTTTGAGCAGGTTGTGTGTTATGAGCATTATCTGATTTAATTCTAGTAACAACTTGCAGTATAGAAACATCAGAGTATGAAATGATCACACCAAAACAGGTTTGAATCCTTGTTCTACTGCCTCCTAGCCAAGTGTCTTGGGTAACTATTTTATCACTCTAAGCTTCGACTTTATAT
>NW_011888842.1:4216496-4225563 GCF_000151845.1 Pteropus vampyrus | reverse complement strand
ACTGTGATTTTTATGGTTAAAATTATTTTTGAATTATAGATCATTTTTGTACCTAATATGAATGAAAATTTTCTTTTCTAAATGGTGTTTATTATATAGAGACAGTATATTGACCTGTGAATATTTTATCTTGTATCCAAATACTTTACCCAAGTTTCTTATTGATCCTATTAAGTTTGTTTTTGCTACTTTAATCTCTTAATGTTAACCAAATACCTTAACTTTTTTCATATGCCAGAACATTTAAGAAAATGTGAATAATGACAACACTGGTTATTCTTGCCTATTATATTACTTAAAGTTAAATGGTTTTATATTTTTAGCCTTTATGATCATATGCACTGTAAGGTTTTAAAGCCAACCTTTTGTTTTCATTGCTTGACTGTGTGTGTGTGTAGAGTGTGTGTATGTGTATATTTAGTCCACAATTTCCTAATTAGTATTAAACTAGGTTTTGGCTTTAAAGCCCTAGTGGCTTCATAAAATAAATTGAGGTGATACAGTTTATACAAAGCAATATATTTTAATAATATTGAAATTATTTTCTTAAGGGTTAGATAGACTCAGTTGTGAACCTGTTTTTCCTGGTGCCTATTTTAATGGTAACTCCTTATCTCTTTTATTGGACTTCGTTTATTCACATTTTTTAAATCTTTGAAGTCAATTATAATGATTTATAGATTCCTAGAAAATCGCTCTTTTGCTTGAGGTTTTCAGATTTTCACCATAAAATATATACAATGATCTCTTGATCACATTTATATTTGTAGTTATATCACCTTAATATTTCTTAATTTAAAAAATTAGATTATGTTGAGAGAAAGTGGCCTACCATAACTATGCTATACTCCTTTCCTTCAAACTTAAATAAATTCTGGCTTTTTAAAAATCTATTTGCACGTGACGTTCTGTGTTGTGTATGTATGCCTGTGTGTGTGCAGTGTGCATGTGTGGTGTGTCTTTGTCTAATTGCCTCCACTGCAGTGTGAATCCCTGGAGAGTAGAGATAATGTTTTATCCTATTTCTATCCCCAGAGCCTAACATAGTTAGGTACTCAAATATTCATTTGATTTGAATTTAATTGGACACAATGAATATACCTCTTAAGTAATGACTTTCAGACCCCAATATAGGCAATGATTGTGTGAGGGTGGTATATTTAGGTGAAGGTGACTTTGAACATGACTCTCACTATATCAAGCTCTTCCTTGCCCTACACTCCCCATCCCCCACTCCCTAACCCCAGCCCAAGTAGTTTCCATTCCCTGCTGCTAAAATGCCCAGGGAACACAGGGGCATATTTGAAAATGTTTGGATGTAGCCACACAGTGTTTAACAAACAACATAACAAAGGCATCTGTCACAATGCATCACCTTCTGTTCCTGAGAGACTTCCGCCAGCACGGTGGCATGTTCACTGCCTTTTCTCTTCCTCTCTGCTCATTCCCACTAATTACATGTGGCATGCTCTCTCTATCACATAATGAAAGAGGTCCTCATTTTGGCAGGAAAATGGAGAAGATTGGCTAGGGAATAAAACCTGCCACAGCAACGTTTTCTTCTCAGACTGAGAATTTGGGCCAGGTCACCTATAGGAATTGATTTACAGGGATTGAAAAACCACTTCGTGTCTAAATAAGCCCTCTGACTGACAGAAAAATATATCTCTATTTTCTCACTCTTGTCATTAAAGCCCCAAATCTTTAGAACCACATTCCATGTCCTCATCAATCTGATTCATACCTACTTCTCCATCCAAATCTCCCTCTGCATTTTCTCCAAAACAGAGCTGGCTTCTAACTTTTCCATTTTATAGCCTCTTTATCCCCCCAGTTTATGCTGCTCTGTCCTCTGAAATGCAAATGCAGGTATAATAATAACATCAATAACAACAGCAGCCAGAAACTATGCCAAATGATTTTTATGCATTTATCTCATGTAATGCTTACAATATTTTTATAAAGGATATAGTATTATTTCCCCCAACTGTTAAATAAGAAAACTGGAGTTTAAGAAGAGGTTAAATATATAAGTAAAATAAAAATGACACCATATACCTAGAAAATGGGTTGCAGAGTATGATTTCAAATTGTTGTGTGTTATAAATAAATACATGTAATCGCCAGGCTGTCTCTCTATTCCTATCTGCATGGGTTCCTCTCTCAACCCTGGTGAGAGCCCAGGTCAGACTTCGCCTCCCTACAAAGTCTGCTCAGATACCCACCGACAGAATCATTCCTTCTCCTTTCTCTGTGCCCTCATCACTTTGCTAGTTCTCTCCTGGTTGACACAAGGTGAGCACACTCTGCCCAGGGAAGAAAGTTATCCCTCATGGGATCACCTTTGCTTTCTTTCACTGGAGTGACATTTCAGCAAACAGCTCATTATTCCTCTGTTCCTGGAAGTGTAGGTTTCAATTAAGATCTGCATTGTGTTTAGATCAGAGGAAGGCTAGATAAATCAACTTTTAAATTCAAATAACCTTTTAGCAGCTTCGAAAGATAACTAGTGTATGGTTTCTATCTTTCCTTGATCCTTGAAATATGTATATTTTTCCTCCCATTACACTTACTGACAATCACCTACATTACAGCCAGTGTTCTCGACCTACTGAAGGCTTAATGATACTGACAGCATTTGGGCCTTTTAGAATATTGCTTTAACTCCTTCTTTGTTATTCAATCCATTTATTAATTAATAAAACATATGGAGCAGTTATTATGTTGTAGGCACTGCCTAGGTGTTAGAGACTCTGCAGTAAACAGTCTAGACATGGCATCTGCTCAAAAGGGCTTATAGTAGTTACCCTTTATTGCAAAGGGAAGCATTTCAATACCCCTAGTGGATGAAAGCATGGATAGTACCTAACACTATATATACTATGTTTTTTTTTTCATGCATACATAACTATGATAAAGTTTAATGTATAAATGAGGCATAGTAAGAGATTAAGAATAACTAATAATAAAAAGAACATTTGTAACAATATACAATAATATGTTTTGTGAATATGGTCTTCCTCCCCTTCCTCGAAATATCTTATGGTATTGTACTTACCTTTTCATTTAAAGCACTTATGGCTTCTCTTTGATATATCTGAATTGCCAGTATCATTACTCTTGTGTTTTAGCGCCATTATTAAGCAAAATAAAGATGACTTGAACACAAGCAATGTGATACTATGACGACCGAGATGGCTACTGAGTGACTGCTGGGTGCGTAGTGTAAGTCTAGACCGTGTGTGGATACACTGGACAAAGAGATGTTTCATGTCCCAGGTAAGATGGTATCAGACAGTTTGAGATTTCGCACTACTCTGAACCGCATGCAGTTTTAAACCTATGGGTTGTTTATACTTAGAATTTTCCATTTAATATTTCAGACTGTGTTTGATCATGGGTAACTGAAACCATAGAAAGTGAAAACATGACTAAGCGGGGAGGACTCTACTATTTAATCACATTTGAAGCCATGTTGGCAATACAACAGATTATCGAATAGACCAGGCATCATTAAGAATAATTGTTTACATTTATTCACTTTATTCTCTTTTCAACATTGTCTTTTATGAAGATCAAATTACTGTATCTCTGTGAAATCAATCCCAACACTGTTTTCATTTTACAGATTACGTTTTCTGAAATGAACCCTATTGTTATCCTAATTTTACAGATGTGAAACTGAGATACTGAGAGGTTAGGATCCTCGGCCAAGTTCACAGAGTTGGAAAATGATGGAGCTGGGATTTGAACCCACTGGGCTGACAGGTTCCATGCTACTCACTGCCACATTAATGCTAGAGTAGCACAGCCCCCCTAAAGACCCTGGCACTCTCTTTACACTGTGATAACAAACCACTGGCCCAGCTTCTTCTTCAAGAGAAGCCAACTCAGCCTGCCTTCCTGGGGGACATTTAACAATATTGGGAGAGATTTTTTTAATTGTCACAACTAGAGGTGTGACTATCATCTAGAGCAGGGGTTCCTAATCCTATCATCTAGAGCAGGGCTTCCTAATCCTCAGGCTGCACACTGGTACCAGTCCATGGCCTGTTAGGAACTGGGCTGCACCGCAGGTTAGTGGTGGGCAAGTGAGTGAAGCTTCATCTGTATTTGCAGCCACTCCCCAACGCTAGCATCACCACCTCAGCTCCACCTCAGATCATCAGGCATTATATTCTCATAGGAGTACTGGTCCCTAGTGCCAAAAAGGTTGAGGACCACTGCTCTAGAGAGTAGAGGTCAGAAATACTACTAGATAATCTATAATGCACAGAAAAATCCCCACGCAATAAATAATAATTTATATGTCAATAGTATTGCTATTACCTAGGTACCCATCAATGGACAACTGAATAAAGAAGGTGTGATACATAGACACAATGGAATATCACCCATAAAAAAGAACGAAATCTTTTTTGCGACAACATGGATGGACCCAGAAGGGGTTGTATTAAGTGAAAGACAAATAGCATATGATCTCACTTATATGTGGAATCTAAAGAACAAAAACTGAACAAACAACACAGAAACAGACACATAGACACAGAGAACAAACTGATGGTTGCCAGATAGGAGAGGGTTGGGAGGCTGAGAGAAAATGGTAAAGGGATTAAGAAGTACAAACAGGTAGTTACAAAATAGTCATAGTGATATAAAGCACAGCATAGAGAATATAGTTAATAATATTGTAATAACTAAGTATAGTGCCAGGTGGGTACTAAACTAATCGAGAGGATCACTATGTGTCTAAGCACTATGCAGTTCACCTGAAATTAATATAAATAATATTGAATGTCAACTGTAATTTAAAAATAAATAGAATAAAATATAATAAATAGCATTGCTATCAAGGGTACAGACTTACTCTGTCAGGGCAGACTTACCTTGCTATTTCGACTACGCACCTGGATGATTTTCATCATTCAGCTGAAATGGGATAGAAGAAAGAGACTAGCTGACCTACAGGAAATGCTTATATCACAGTTGAACATGTATAAAGACCTGAAAACATTTACTGGAGTCTGAAATGCTAACCTTGGTTGTCCGCTTAAATATGTAATTTTTAAGCTCTTGCAACAGAAATACCCTAAACACCTATTACTTCATTTGAGATGTCACTAGGCACTTTTCATGCACACACACACAAAATTCATACGAAGTTGTTTCCTACTGGAAAGGGTAGTGATTAAGATCTCAAGATCTAGAATCAAACAGACTCAGATTGAAATCCAGGCTTCAAACTTCCAGGCTGTGAGCCTTCTTCAGTAATACACCTTCTCTAACCCTCACTGGTTTTCGTCTGATGATTAAAAAAAAAAAAAAAAGGTTTTCTCCTCATAAGGTGTAATGGAGTTGGAAAAAAATAGTACATGTAAGGCGCTTACCAGTGTAAGCTTCGCACCTGGCTACTGCTCAATAAATAGCAGTTATTACTGTTAGATTACAGGTAAAGACAAAGTGGGTCTAGAAGGCTAAAGCCACTTTCTCAAGACTGCACAGCTAATGAGTATCAGATTCTAAGACCCACTCAGTGGGTCTGAATTACATCATCCTTATGTACATCTTCCATGGTATATGTTTGCATTCTCTTCATCCAGTGCCTTATATCTGGCCCAAACTTCTGGTCACAGACTTACTTGTTATTTTGACTACACACCTGGATGATTTTCCTCATTGAAGCATTACAATTGGAGTCATGGCTACCTTTGGTTTGTGAACTTGGCCTTGTCTGGCTCCTGAGCCAGGCTGACTAGGGAAGATGGGACGTTAGCCTTAGGCACACCAGAGTGCATGGTATGCCTTATATATCACCTGGTAGCTGGTGCTTAGGAAATACTTTCAAAATCTGTGTGCATGGTCGTCTTTTTTTTTTTTTTTTCTGATTTTCCTTGCTGTTTTGGTCCTGTTTATATGTCTGGGATTCTGCCTCAGTTTCCCTGTCTGGCATTCTAATTCAATGATGCATCTGATTTCCTACTCTCTGCCTCAGCCCATTTCATCACAACCCTTACATTTTATTAGTCATTGGTAGAGGATTAAGACCTGTGCCATCCAGTTCCTCAACATCCTACTTTAAATCAATGGATCCCTCTACAAAGAGGCTCTGCTGCTTATTTCTCTAGGAGCACCAGCTGCAGGATCTCATGCTGCCTCATCCACTGAATTATCCTTATTATATGTGCCTACCGTAATTGAAAATTTACAGTGTGCCAAGCACTGTGAGAAGCACTTTACAAACATTAATTCTTTAATCTGTATAGCAATTCTGAGGCATATTACTCCATTAAATAGAAGAAACACACACTGAGAGGCATTTAGTAATCAAGCTAGGATCTGACATAGCTCGATTTACTTCCGAATCCATGCTGATCACCTTGAACCTAAAAGATGCTATCTCAAATTACATGCCTTCTCATTCCAGGTTCATGGTAGGATCTGCTTCAATAATCAGGCTCACATGCCCAGTCCCACCCGTTCTACTTGGTCCCTCTGACTTGTCTCTTCTGATAGTCTGTATTGCAATAGTTTAGGCACTCTTTACACCAGAGCCTATTAGGTTACACCAAACTCTGAACTTAAATGCATTATCTGAATTCTCCACATGGTCTTTCTACATTAACTTAACAATTTTTCATCTATCTTTTCTGTGACTATAATCTAGGCTTCTATGATTTATATTGGTTCATTACTGCCCATGACCTAGAGTTGGCGGGTGTTAAAATCATCATCACAATTATTATTAGCAATAGCACCATCACTTTCATCACTGCCACCACCATCACCATCACCATCACCATCATCTTTATCATCACAATCATCATCATTTGGCTTCTATAATGTACAAAGAATTGAATGACTGATGCTGATCTTGTTCACAAATTTGTGTTTCACTGAAGGTGTAAGCCACGGACATACGCAAAGATAAGCAACATCACAAAAGAAAAGAAATATGTCCACCTGTATATATTACAAATGTTTAGGAAAGGGTTAAGTTGGAGCTGCGGGAGGGCAATAATAGGGAGGGACTGTGAGAGAAAATAAAAGATGAAGAATATGGGTAGAGTTTACCTGAGTGGGCAGGGTTAGTATCACTTAGGTAAAAGAATATAAAGAGGGAATAGCAGGAGACACAAATGGTGTGAGCAAATATTAGAGGTAGATGAATTATGAGATTTTCAGTTTTTGGTAAGAAGACCAATTTGGCTATCGCCAGATATCCATTATAGAGGAACAATGAGAAACAGTATATGAAATATGGGAGCTGAGAACAGAATGAGCACTTGGCTAGATGTTCTCTTCCTGGTCTTGAAAAGACATGTAACTTGGAGTAAGTAGCATCACAATTTTATAAAAACTGACCAACGATGAGCAAAAGCATCTTCAAACTCTGTAACACTTGGTCTTACTGAACATTTTAATATCCATCATTTCATATGATAACTTGAACAATCCCCTGAAATAAAAATATTGTTGATTTCCCTGTGAGCTACGATTCATTTCAGAAAAGAGAAACCAAAAATATTAAAGGATTTACTCAGGGTCATCTGCTGAGGAAGTAAAGGAGCAGGACTTGAATCCATGTCTGCTGGCTTCAATTAGGAGCAATCAAGAAATGGATACTACATTTTTGGATGTGATGTGAGAAAGGAAAAGTCGAAGTTGACTCTGGGCAAATCAGACATTGGTCTTCCGTGATTGAAAAGCTCATGGGCTGATGTATATAGCATGCCTGGGCTTTGAAAAAGTTGCAAAGCTTTGGGTTTCCCAGGCTCCCTCACCCACTTCAACTAGATAGTTATAGTAACCTTTATCACCAGGACTATAAACAAACAATAAAGAGGAAAAAATAACATTACTGATTGTTATTAAAAATAAAATACTGGTGGCTCTGTACTTAAAAACAAATTATTGCTACCTAGAGAATTTTTGATTGGATTAAATTCTTTGTTTTCTACTCCATGATCATTTATTACTCCTCCCAAGAAAGTGAAGGCAAAAAGGAAGAAACCCTAGCCAACATATTTCAATAACAAAATAGCCACATCGATTCTCTATGATGCTGGTAAGGAGCAGAGAAGCGATCAGAAGGAAGGGGAAAAGTTCAGCAGAAACTAGTCTTAAAAATAGCAAGGTGTAGCTTGACAAATACCAGTCCACCAAAGCCTCTGCCTTGAGTGGCCATTTCCCCTTAGAAGTGACACTTTTCAATTATGAGATGGTAGCTGAGAGCATTCTGGGCGTATCTGCAGCTGGTTGCTATTTCCTTGCCCAATTTTTACACATGCTGGGAAAATAAACTTTTGTTTCTATAGCCACTTTTTTCCAAATAGTAATAGTAAAATGGTGGGATGGGATAGATATACATACATATACAGCATAATGGGAGGCTATTATGTGCCAATGTGGTGATCAGCAAAGCTTCCTAGGAGAAAGATCCCTGATCTGATTTTTAGGGGTAGATTAAAGTTAATGTTAACTTTAAGATGAAATGAAAGCCATTTCAGGCAGAGAAAAATGAATGCCCATTACTTGAAAGCTTCAAGAAACACTGGATATTCATGAACTAATAAGCAATTTGGTGTGACTAGGTCATAGTGTACAAGTTGAGAAGTACAAACAGATTTGGAAGAGTATTATGGAGAGATGAGTAAATCATAGTGGATCACTTACTTTTCTATAAGCTATTAGTATATGCTACGTAAACAAACAAAAAGCAACTAATTCATTGCTTAGAATACTCATAATAAGTGAATATTTGTTCAATTTTGTTAACTCTTCAAATTTTATCCTATTTGACTTATAATAAAAGTTGTATTACTGATATGGGCTTTTAAGATATGTTCCCTGACATCAAGAAGCTTATAATTTACTTAGAGAAAGAGAAAAAAGAAAGGTGTATTCACAAAACTCAATAACTAAAGCATCCAAATGAATATCAAAATATAAAAATATGGTATTAGTAAAATTTATTTGCTGTAGAATATTGGAGAAGGAGAGCCCTAATGAGTTAAGTCTTCAGTAGATGTCATCTTAAAATATACAGAGACCAAGAAGAATAAGCTGT
>NW_011888842.1:4205569-4214711 GCF_000151845.1 Pteropus vampyrus | reverse complement strand
TGAGCAAATATTAGAGGTAGATGAATTATGAGATTTTCAGTTTTTGGTAAGAAGACCAATTTGGCTATCGCCAGATATCCATTATAGAGGAACAATGAGAAACAGTATATGAAATATGGGAGCTGAGAACAGAATGAGCACTTGGCTAGATGTTCTCTTCCTGGTCTTGAAAAGACATGTAACTTGGAGTAAGTAGCATCACAATTTTATAAAAACTGACCAACGATGAGCAAAAGCATCTTCAAACTCTGTAACACTTGGTTTTACTGAACATTTTAATATCCATCATTTCATATGATAACTTGAACAATCCCCTGAAATAAAAATATTGTTGATTTCCCTGTGAGCTACGATTCATTTCAGAAAAGAGAAACCAAAAATATTAAAGGATTTACTCAGGGTCATCTGCTGAGGAAGTAAAGGAGCAGGACTTGAATCCATGTCTGCTGGCTTCAATTAGGAGCAATCAAGAAATGGATACTACATTTTTGGATGTGATGTGAGAAAGGAAAAGTCGAAGTTGACTCTGGGCAAATCAGACATTGGTCTTCCGTGATTGAAAAGCTCATGGGCTGATGTATATAGCATGCCTGGGCTTTGAAAAAGTTGCAAAGCTTTGGGTTTCCCAGGCTCCCTCACCCACTTCAACTAGATAGTTATAGTAACCTTTATCACCAGGACTATAAACAAACAATAAAGAGGAAAAAATAACATTACTGATTGTTATTAAAAATAAAATACTGGTGGCTCTGTACTTAAAAACAAATTATTGCTACCTAGAGAATTTTTGATTGGATTAAATTCTTTGTTTTCTACTCCATGATCATTTATTACTCCTCCCAAGAAAGTGAAGGCAAAAAGGAAGAAACCCTAGCCAACATATTTCAATAACAAAATAGCCACATCGATTCTCTATGATGCTGGTAAGGAGCAGAGAAGCGATCAGAAGGAAGGGGAAAAGTTCAGCAGAAACTAGTCTTAAAAATAGCAAGGTGTAGCTTGACAAATACCAGTCCACCAAAGCCTCTGCCTTGAGTGGCCATTTCCCCTTAGAAGTGACACTTTTCAATTATGAGATGGTAGCTGAGAGCATTCTGGGCGTATCTGCAGCTGGTTGCTATTTCCTTGCCCAATTTTTACACATGCTGGGAAAATAAACTTTTGTTTCTATAGCCACTTTTTTCCAAATAGTAATAGTAAAATGGTGGGATGGGATAGATATACATACATATACAGCATAATGGGAGGCTATTATGTGCCAATGTGGTGATCAGCAAAGCTTCCTAGGAGAAAGATCCCTGATCTGATTTTTAGGGGTAGATTAAAGTTAATGTTAACTTTAAGATGAAATGAAAGCCATTTCAGGCAGAGAAAAATGAATGCCCATTACTTGAAAGCTTCAAGAAACACTGGATATTCATGAACTAATAAGCAATTTGGTGTGACTAGGTCATAGTGTACAAGTTGAGAAGTACAAACAGATTTGGAAGAGTATTATGGAGAGATGAGTAAATCATAGTGGATCACTTACTTTTCTATAAGCTATTAGTATATGCTACGTAAACAAACAAAAAGCAACTAATTCATTGCTTAGAATACTCATAATAAGTGAATATTTGTTCAATTTTGTTAACTCTTCAAATTTTATCCTATTTGACTTATAATAAAAGTTGTATTACTGATATGGGCTTTTAAGATATGTTCCCTGACATCAAGAAGCTTATAATTTACTTAGAGAAAGAGAAAAAAGAAAGGTGTATTCACAAAACTCAATAACTAAAGCATCCAAATGAATATCAAAATATAAAAATATGGTATTAGTAAAATTTATTTGCTGTAGAATATTGGAGAAGGAGAGCCCTAATGAGTTAAGTCTTCAGTAGATGTCATCTTAAAATATACAGAGACCAAGAAGAATAAGCTGTCGCTGGAGAATAGTCTCGAGGTATGAGGAATGGAAATGAATGATGGCACGAACCCAGGATGAGTCTACCATGCAAAGAACAAACTGGAGAGCCTGACCTAATTGAATGATGGGGTGATTCTCTGGGTTGGAATAATCATCATAAAATAGAAGAGAATACATTTACTTTGGAAGAAAAACCTGAGATATGACTTTCCTATCTGCCACTTACTATGTGTCTTGGAGGCAAATCATCTACCCCTTCCCAGAATAGATACCTATCACTTTACCTGCCTAACAATCCTCCCTCCCCTTCTTGTAGGGTTTGTTTCTTTTTCTATTCAAATTACATGTTTGCACAAAGACTTCAGCCACTAGCCACATTGATTGGTACAGGAATGAGATCTAGACCCAAGCTGGACTAATCGGCATCCTTTCCAGGGAATTTATATGTAAATTGCATTAAAGAAAGAGGGTTTATCTTCCTTTTGTGATGTGAATTATGAGATGTAAAACTAGAAAGATGTCAGCACATATGTTTTTACAATATTGAAGTAGCGGTTCTGCAACGATGGAGAATAAATATAATATACAGAAAGAAGCATAGACAAGAGGCATAAAGAGAGAGTGCTAGTGGGAGTGAAGTCCCTGAGTTTTGTTGATTCTGAAACCTAGATTTATATATTTCTTCCTTGTGGTTTATGTGCCTATACTTTTGTTTGATTCTTTGAGATCCTTCTAATAAATCCTCTTCCATTTTGCCTATGTTAGCACAAGTTGAGCTTCTGTCTTTTGCAACCAAAAGAATTCCAACTAACACATTTCTAAAGCAACTTCTTTACTCCTAAGACAGAAATACCAATTCCCCATCTAAATAGGCTTTTGAAAACTGAATGACTACATGAGAGTGACATCCTAAACACAAATAAATTTCATTATTGTTGTTGTTTTTATTATTAGAAGAGAGGAGTAGGTCTTTTTGCATTATTATTACTATTTATTTTATTATTATTATATTATTATTATTATTATTATTATTAATTGAGGGGTAGGCCTCACTAGAATGTGGTATTTCTGGTTGGAGAGGACTGACTGCATTAGAGGGTAAAGTGAGGTTGACTGTACTATTAAATGTTATTTTGCCGAAAGATCCAGGAACATATACATTTGGTTTTGAACCAGTAACTTTTTCCATAATAATCCCAAAGCATAGATGCGTGTGTATGTGTGTGTAGAAAATGAGAAGTTGAACAACAATGTAATTATTAGCCTGTTCACAGTAATCCTCAGTGCAGAACTCTCTTGTAAACTGCTATAGCATATCCAGAATAAGGTCTTCTGCCCAAAGTATAATTTTTTTTTTTCCACGAGTGGCAATCCAAGAGAAGAACATCCTGTAGTGTGTGAATAAAAGGAAAATGGTATCTAAACATCAAATATGCAGTCTGGGGCCCAGAAAGGCAAAGAGAGGAGTGACTTCTGGACACGCCGTGATCCTGACCACTAGTACACAGGACTCTACATCTGAGTCAAGGTCTGTCCCATCGTGTAGTTCTTCTATTCTCTACAAAGAGGGTCAGGGATAGACTCTCTGGTCCATATCATTGCAGTGCTTGCCTGTCAAGTTTCCTCACCTGTTTTCTGTCCTCTCCCAGCTAACCTTACATCTGTTTACTTTTAAATTCCAGTTTCTTAATTTTATACCTTAAGAATAATTGCTAGCCCTTCTAATCTCTTAAGAAATTAAGAGATAAATCATTTACTTATTAATGTGACAACTCATTTAGCACATAGTAGGTGCTTAATCAATACAAATTTGTCTTTCTCTAGATAGCACGACCCTAAGGGATTCGCTAACATTTACTGAAATGACATCTTTCTTATTGGTTTTAATCCATTTTAGGCCATCGAGAAAAAAAAAAAAAAGAGTTGGATATAAGATTTTTAGTTTTCCCTCAACTATTCCATGGGTCTAAATATTTACAAATACAAGCAATAGATTACACCATATCTTTGTCAAGTTTAGCGCTCTGGGCTGAGCCAGAGAAAATTATGTAACCAAGAGACATAGTTCAGACTGTAATTATGATTATTATTAGCTATAATAATAGATCATAATAGCTTCCGCTCACAGCAGCACCAGAACTCTGCCTAGGCCTCATTAATCTGGACCTCGCTAATATGCAATGTGTACCTAATTGACAATGGTTAGACCAAAGTTCTCCCCCACATAATCCCTGAATTTAAATTTTAATGAAATTCAAAAAAAAAATATTTGGTAAAAGCCTGAGTATCTGATACTGAGCTAGACTCTGATATAGTAGTTAGAGAATCTCTAGGCTATAAAGGGATGCTTCTCTAGATTTAAATCCTGTAAGTGCCATGTTCATATTTCTGTGACCTTGACTAAATCTGTTTTCTTATTTGAAAAATGGATCTAATAACAACTGAATTGTTCTAAGATTATTTTTATAAAGTCATTAAAATACAAGCATGTAATAAACACTTACAATATCATAGTTATTTCTATTATTCGTGTCAATAATGGTGATGATGAATAAGTCAGGGAGTATACAGTTAACACAGATACAGAAGGAAATAATTGTGGTATCATAGAGTAAAATGCTGCAGTAGAAATATTTACATAGTGTTGTGAGATCATAAATTAGTTTCTAATCAGTTCTACCTGAAGAAGTCAGGAGAGGAGTTGCTGACTTTCTTGGAGAAGGAGTATTCTCTCCCTGGTGTTTAAAGAGACAAAGTAAGTTAAGGCACAGTAAAGAACATCCATTATTTTGGAAAATAAACAATCTGGTGTCATTAAGAAAAGGGTTATCATAACGGTAAAATTCTAATAAAGATAGGCAGAGGTAAAACTTATCGAAGACACTAACAAAATAAATATATTCCTCCCAACCCAGGGTCAAATCACAGAGGATGCTTTAAAAAACCCTAATACAATAATTTTAAAACCCTGTTGACTCTGATAATCATATACCTTGTCTATTTATTGAAAAATATTTTAATACTTGGTAGAACTGCTAGCAATGAACTTATGGTATTATCTCCATATGAAATAAAACAAATATATTTATTTGAAAAGACTCATCAGTTTAGATGTTTTCTTTTTTCTTTTAATATGAGACTGGGGACATGTTATCGCCATTTTAACTGAAAGAGAAAAGAGCAGCCCATGTAACTATTGCTTTGCTTTTTTTCTTATTTTAACATTTTCTCAGTTTTATTGAGGTATCATTGACAAATAAAATTATAAAATATTTAAAGTGTATGACATGATGATTCGATATGCATGTACATTGCGAAAGGTTTCTTCCCATCGAGTTAACATAACCATCACACCTCACATATTTACCATTTTCTTGTGTGTGAGAACATTAAAGTTCTACTCTATTAGAAAATTTTAATTATACAGTTTGGTGTTATCAATTATAGTCACCATGTTATGCATCCAATCTTCAACCCTTATTCAGCTTAACAACTGAAAGTTTATATGTTTTATATTTTAGAGTAATTTTCTCCTATTTCTCTGGGTCAGCAAGATTTAATAATTGAAATTATTAGAGGATAAATTATGAATCACTTATAATAAGTTATTTAACTATTCTGTAGCTCAATTTTCTCAGCTTTAAAATGGAGATCATAGTCTATAGTATGCAGTGTATATGATCTCCATTTTAAAGCTATGTATATAATTTCTGTTCATTTCTATAAGGCAGGTTATATGTATATACACATACATATATGTATATTACGTATATAAAATCTGCCTTACAAAGATGAACAGGGGTTGAACTGAATCATTGTATATGTGACCAAGTATTTTTATATAATTTATTTGAGAGCAGATTCCTCATCAAAATCTCTTACATCCTCAGGGACTGACACATAATTCGAGGTTCGTATACGTCATTTGAAATTAATAGAAGTAGCCCTGTCATAGAAATAGTGTACAGCGCTATATGAATATGTTATTATTATGTTGAAAACATCATCAAGGTGGTATCCATTCACTTTCATCCACTGAAGAAAAAATACTAAATAGGACCATAAAAACAAAGAAATATTGGGAAGGACCCAGAATTTCCTACCAAGATAAACTGTATATATTAGACAGAAAATGGTCATTTCCTTCCACATTGTCTCCAAGAAAGACTCAGTCTGCAAGGCACAGAACCATTCTATGGCCATCTGCAGTTCCAAAGAAGATTAAAGAATTGTTTCTAAATTGCAGTAATATGTACATGGTCAAAATTAACTATTAAATGATCTCTAACTTCATGGAGTAAGGACAACGATCTCAGAGTTAAGCCAAATCTCTATCCATTGCTGTAGTAAAATAAAACACCAAAAGTGACAACAAAACAATACCATAATCACATCTTGGATGAGAAAAGTTCAAATGAAAACTAAGAAAAAAACAACTCTATGAGTGCCTGCCATGTTACAGGAACTAACACACACCATCGCATTATCCTGATGAGCCTGGAAAAAAGGCATCATCATGCCTTTTTCAAAGATGAGAATAGTAAGGTGAAGAGAGGTTAAGTAACTTATTTAAAGTCTTACAAACACTAAGTGGTAGAGCTAATATTTACACCTTCTTACTCTAAGTCCCTTGTTCTTTTTTTTTTTTTTTTCCAGCATTCCCAAAACATCTTTCTCATAGCTTCAAATTTACATGAACAGAATTGCTGGGTAGAAAATGTTTGGGAAACTATATTACTTCAAGCTAGACAACCTTAATTATTATTAGCTGCACTAAAAGTTTCCAAGATGGAAATATAGAATGTAACACTTCATAACATATTTTTCAATAGTGCCCTCTCTCTTCTTTTTTAAATCCCTACCTGTGTTTATTCATTCATCCAAAAATGTTTATCAAATGGATATTATATAATCTGAATTGGTACATAAAAATGGGTAAAATTTATATTATAAACAATTGAGTTAGTTGATAAATAGTAAACATTTACAATCTGCTAGACAGTGTGTCAAGACAGTGTTGAGTTTACCCTGATTCTGTCCCTAAAGGGTATCTGTGTGGAACGCAATAAAACAAATGATTATAATTTTGTGAAATATGCACTATTTATTTAGTAAATACTTATCAAGCATTTAATCTGTGTCAAGCACTGGGCTAGACAATAAGAACTAGTGGTCAGCAAATCAGATATCCCCTGCCCTCATGGAGCATACATTCTGGTTGATAGACAGAAAAAACTAAAACTAAAAAAAAAAAAAAAAAAAGTATCCTTTAAAGGAGTAAAATGGGTAGGAATAGAAAATAAGGAGTTGCTAGTTGGGAGAAAAGTAATTACAAAGGCCTTGATGAGGAGGCGATAATTAAATTTATTCCTAAGTGATAATAGATAGCTAGCCATATCCAGCACTAGCTCTGAGAACCAGAAGAGGACCACAGCCCAGTTTATATGATATATTGAAAACTGCATTAAGGAATTTGGGCTTTTCTCAGTGTTTAATGGAAAACGCTGAGATATTTTAAGCAGGAAGAGTAACGGAATCTGATTCATTTTTTGAAATAATCATCTCTGCCTATGAAGACTGGACTGCAGGTGCCCAGGAATGGAGCACAGATTTCAGTTGAGAGGCAAAGCAGTGGTTGCTGGAAAGAAAATTGTTGCTTGAGTTAGGATGGCCATAGTGGAAGTAGAGAAAAGTGAATAAATTCAGGACACATTTTTAAATAAAGGCAAGGTAACTTGATGAACTATTGTACTGAAACCAAGATGGGAGGGAAAAAGAAATATCAAAAATGACTCCCAGGTTTCTGACTTGAGTACAGATGAGAGTATCATATACTGAGATGAGAAAGAAGGCTAAGGAGGAAGAAATAGAAGTTCCGAAAGTCCTTAGTTGGGTTAATCTGAATGCCTATTTATGGCTGAGCAATCGTCACTGAGGACTTCTCATGGAAAGTGATATTTAAAACACACCAAAGGAATAGGAGTTAGCCAGGAGATGTTGCAATTAATGAGTCTGAAGAGGGTGCTCCTGACAGTTTTAAGTACCTGCGTTTTTTGGGCTGATGGCAGAAAATAGGGTAACTTGGAAAATGTGAAGGAAGCTTATCAGGTTTCCTAGAGCAATAAGTAGAAAAGTGGGAGGAGGAAGGAGTCTGGGGTAGGAGTAGGGATGGGAAAGGAGGTGATCAATGAGGCTGGTACATTAGGCAGGAGCCAAATCAAATAGAAACTTTTAAACCATGCTTCCAAGTTCGAATTTTATCCTAATGGCAATGGGAAGATATTAAAATTTATTACAGAGAGGAATGGCAGGATTCATCTAAACTTTTAGAAGAACCACTCTAAATCCTTCATGAAAAGTGAATTAATGTGAACACAAAGATGAAACTGTGTTCCAAATAGTACACTTAGGAAAACACTGACCCCTTTAAGAAAAAATAAAATTTAGGATAAAGCTTAGCATAATGAGATATTAACACATTTTCATGGAAAAACTATTTTGCTACCAATATTAAGGAAGGGATGAAAGCTAAAATCCTTCAATGATAAGCAAAACATGATATATATATGTCTATAACCAGTTTCTGTCATTTTACAGATTAGAATGGTCTATTTTGATTATTTTTATGGAATAACAGGATCGACCCCAGGAATTTACCAGCGCTGTCAGCTCTCAAAGGCTTCAGTTATCATTTTCCATCACAAAAATTTCCAGAATTTCTTTACCTTCTACCTTATTTCTTGAAGGGATGGAAAGGTAGTATTCCTACCACTTAGATTTCCCGTTATGGCTGTGTGGGGGTGATTTTCTAAAAGAATTAAGACAGTATAACAAGTTCACAATGTTTTATTTAGATAAACTGTAGCTGAAGTATCTGTTAGATGGCTGATTCTATTCTTCCTCCAATATGTGTTCTGGAATATAAATATTTTAGATGAGGTTGTTTGGTTTCCCTTTGTATATTTCTCATGAAAATATAAATTCTCTTATGCCCCTTCCTCACCCCAAAATAATTAACTAAGGTTATTTTAATAAACTAATTATCTCATTTCAATACTATCAGCCTTACTCTGTGCCTCTAACAGACCCACAGAATAAACTCTGGCAATCTCTTCCCCCCAGTACAGGAGCTGAGAATGGTGGGGAGCCAGAGGCAAGAACTGTTAGTACATTTAATGGTGACATATCGTTTTTAAATTCAATTATATAAATTCATTTTGGCATATGTGAGTG
>NW_011888842.1:4192086-4204124 GCF_000151845.1 Pteropus vampyrus | reverse complement strand
TACATATAAATTAATATTTAAACCTTAACTTATTTCTGTGTTTCTTTTACTGTCTACGCTCCTGTCTAAAGTCAACCCTTCCACTTGTTCAGTAGCTTCCACGCTTTCTCACCTACTCAAAGACGTTGTACCAGCCATAATTCCTTCCCTTTCTCTACTATAGTACATTTCTCTACTGGATAATTCTTATTAACATGCAAACATGCTCAGTTAATACAATTAAAGGAAAATAAATCTTGTGACTTTTTATGTCCTTCAATCTTCCACCTTATTTCTCTGCTTCTCTTTACTGTAAAATGTCCGCAAAGTGTTATTCAATACCCTGTCTCCAATCCTCTCCTCCCATTCTCTCTTGAAGTATTCCAATAACTCATGACCACTAAAACTGCTTTTATCAAGGTCAGCAATGATATTCACACTGTGAAATTCAATAATCAAGTTTCATAGAAGGAATTTCTGTCTGTTTTTTATTTTTCATTGCTATATTTCTAGCTGCTAAAGTAAGTCCTGGTATATGGACAGTGCTAAGCAAATATTTAATGAATGCGTAAATGTATATAAGGCAGACTTGGGTCTTAATCCAGATTTTCCCACTTTCTTGTTGTATGCCATTGTGAGTCTCTTAATCTTCTCTGAGTCTCCATTTCATCATCTTTGAAATGGTGATAATAATAATGACCTATCACAGATATCATAAAGAAGAAATGAAATATGTATGTATATTAATGGCAAATGGAAAATGCTGGTGTTGTTACAGGTCTATTTCAAATGCTGCATTATGCATTACTTGTAGCAAGGCTGATTAATTAAGTGGGAGGTTTCTGAGGATGTTTAAGACACTTAAAAAGTTTGCTTTGAGTGTAAAATAACAAATTATGTAATAGTTTTTTGGGTTTGCTTGCGGTTGGAGTCTCTCGATGAGGCTGAGACCTCCCAAACATAACTGTTGAACATATTGAAATGGCAAGTGTCTCTAAGGTAAGACGATGAGAAGTTTGCTGTATCATTATCCTGTGTGACTGCTAAATCAAGAAAAATAAAACACATTGCCCATTAAGACTTCCTAAGGGTGCAGTGTGAAAGAGAAGTAAGTAATTCATTCCAAACGGGTGATGACTGGTAACTGAGGTCTTGCTCATTTAACAGTCTGGAAAGGGTATTCTGTCAGCAATCCCTGTCATCAGTGGGTTCACAGAAATTCCCTAGTCTTTAATTAGTGGAGCTGATGACCTTTCAGAGGTCGACTTGTGTAACCGAGGCCCTTAATTGGTGATCTTACCATTTCTAGAAGGCAGCATAAAATAGCAGTGCTCAGTTTTGTTCAATGTTTACTTATTTACGTCTTCCTTACCAATATTTTCATGTTGATTATTTCATAATAATACTGATGGGACTGATCTGTTTATTTAAATAATGGTAGCTGTCTTCTCTTAGGCCTACTAGTGCTCAGGAGTAAAGCTTACAGATAAATAAACAGAATATCGAATCTTAGAGGATGTGGGAAGTTTGGGGATCATCTTGTCTATTTCCATTTTCGATGCCATCAGAAATGCTAAGGCAAGGACACTTCATTACAGGACAAGTCCCTATTTCATTAGGAATAGGTAAAGAATAAATTTAACAGGTAAAAAATAAATAAAAGAAAGCAATTTTTGTTTCATCATCTCCTTATTGCATGTTGTACTCTTATCATCACCATACAAACACAATCACATACACAAAAGCATGTGCACTCAAAGAATAACTGTGTCTATATTGTATCCATATTTTCTGCACACACTCTTATCTACTTGTAGGCACATACATACATACACATGTGTGCACATGCATGCTAAAACACACATGCTATACCCATTCACCAAGATGAATATTTTCACATACAGCAACAAAAGCATATATGCTCACACTTATGCACATTTATGGTACCCATGAAACATGCATAAACTCATACAAAAATGCACACGACTCATATATGTTAGCTCCATATGCTTAAATGTGTGTGCTTACACATAGACATATACGTAAGTGGTAGAAAAAAAACACTAATTTTATAACCAGGTATTTCTTTTTAGTGGGATAAGTACTTTAAAATGGGTAGTTCTTTTATTTATATTCCCTTCTGGGCACATTGATGGACTCAGCATATGCAACTGTGACAGGATATATTTTTTTAACATACCATTATATTTCTAGCATGTTATCTTGCATAAAGTAATAATCAATAAATATTTGATGAGTGAGAGACTGAAAAGATGGTGGATAAATGAATGAGTATGAGCAAGAGAGAGTGAATTCCTATGCAAAATAGAGGGCAAAATTCAGCAGTACCATGGTCAAAGCAGTAGAGAATAGGTGAGGAGAAATGGGGCTGAGGAAGAAGTAAATAAAGTGAACTGACACTCAGAGTACAGAGGGAATGAAAGTATTGGCCATATTTCCAGGTAGCTATTAAAGTAATAAATCTGTTTTAATTGTGGGGCCCAGAACTATCGGTCATTTCCTCTTCATGATATTATATTTAAAGATGTCACCAACCCTAATCTTTTCACTATATTGCTTGGTAGGAAGAAAAACAGAAAGATACTTATGAGATTCCCTTGATCCCCATGACAAAATGCATTATTTATTTATCTATTTCCCTGTAACAAACTACTGCTTAACTTAGTGACTTAAAACAACAGTGATTTATTATTTCTCACAACTCAAAGGGCTGGCTGGAGTGGTTTCACCTGGCTTACTCATAAGTCATATTCAGTTGAGCTGGAAAGTCCAAGATGGCCACACTTTTATGTCTGGCAGTTGGTGTAAACTCTCAGCTGGTTTGCTTTCCTATGGCCTCTCATTCTCTAGTATGTTAGTCTAGCTTTCTTGCATGCTGGCCTCAGAGAATGTTTCTAAAAGTGAAAATACAACAATTGAAGGTATCTCGAAGCCTAAGCTTAGAACTCACACAATT
Organism: Pteropus vampyrus; assembly: GCF_000151845.1. Classification (NCBI taxonomy): domain Eukaryota; kingdom Metazoa; phylum Chordata; class Mammalia; order Chiroptera; family Pteropodidae; genus Pteropus; species Pteropus vampyrus. The sequence goes on along the minus strand of NW_011888842.1, from coordinate 4,201,168 downwards.
ACACATCTGCCACTTTATGCTAGTGAAAGTGAGTCACAAGGCCAACCTGGATTCAAGAGGCTCTATCTTCTGACAGAGGAGCTGAAGGGAACATTGTGCATTTCAAAACTACATACCAAAATTTCCCCATGGCTATAGTTTCTTTCTGCCATCTGGGAATTTCTGAACCTCCTCACATGAGTTTCCACCCCCTCCCCAAGGCGTGTACACTTTCTGAGGCCAAGTGATAGAAGTGGAACACTGTGGCCCACAAAGACTGTTTCAGCTTTCTAAGAGAAGATGGACATTTGACTGGTTTTCTTTGCCTCGATAGTAATCTGACCACCAAGAGATCCGGATATGACCATTGTGAAAGGGGATATTCGTCACTGAGACAGGTGTCCATTAGAAACTAGACCAAAGCCATGGACTCATTTGTCATAGTTTCCAAAGAAGCCTTCGCTGGTAATGAGTTCTGGGCTCTAGAGGCCAAGGTCAGTGAGATTGAAAGGCTTCCCTGACAGAAAAAAATCCACTGTGTGTGTGTGTGTGTGTGTTTTCTATAGAAAAAAAATAAAAATTACCTCAACTCATTTTAGATGCTCTTTTACATATCTGTATGCTTTTACATATTTGTAATCAATGCATATATTTATTATTTTATGCTTTCATTTTCTTAATTAGCATAACATTTCCCTTATTATTATGTGTAAACATATATTTTCCTCTTTTAACTTCCCTTGTGAGATAGATAGGCTTCTTTTAAGGTATTCACAACATCCCACTTTACCTATTACTGCTTTCTCTGCATGTCTCACATTCCCTAATTCATCACCATGTTACTATTATTGTCATTGTCATTGTTGAAGTCATTCATTGAGCAGCTACCATTAACCATACACCATATACTTTACAGACATTATTTCCACTGCTCACAAAACTCTAGAGAAATAGTTACTGTTCTCATATATTTAATGAAAGAGAAAGCGAAGTCTCAGAGAAACTTATCAACTTATCCAAAGTTCTGTCACTAGTAAACAGAGAAGAGATTTAGTTCTGTGGTCTATACTATGATTATGAGCAGATGATAAAAAATCTGAAAGGAGGATTTATGTCACAATAATTTTTATATACTCTGTTATAGCTAGCACAATCTATGCATGTAAGATGCAGTAATACATATTTTAGAAGAACATATTATTTTATATAACATGATCATAGATGTGATGTTCATTTGGGATTTTATTAATAAAGTATGTAATTATATTCTGCTAAGATATGATATTATATAATATAGTATAGTATATCATTATGATACACTTTGTTAGACCATTCCCCTACTGCTGAGACTGCCATTTACATGTTATATCTTAACATGAATATCCTAGTGTCAGTTCAAAGACAGGAAAACAAGGTAACTGAGAGTCAAATGGACATGATTAAACCCTGTTGACTTTGGGAGAATTACTTATTCATCCCAGATCTTAACATTTTTAATGATAAGATAGAGATTATGATAATACTAATGTCTTAGGGTTGTTATGAGTATTGATAAGAATTTATGCTTACAGCAAATAGTATCAAACACCCAATGTAGGCCAGACTCTGTTGCGGGTAAAAGGAAAATAAAACAGAGTCCCTGATTACATGGAGCTTACATTCTGGTGAGAACATGTGATATAAGCATAAAATAAAAATATAAATAAATGTAAATAGTCAAAATAAGTCTTTATGAGCAAACCTCTGTGTTTTCTATTTTTAGATGATCTCATACTCTACTCATTCTTTAGATTTTAGTTTTAACGCAACTTCTTCAAGAAAAGTCATTTGAAAACCTCAGATTGGTCAAATTCCTTTAGATTTAATTTTTTTCCAAAATACTTATCTCATCTCTGTTGTAGTATTATATTTACTTCAGTGATTATTTATCTTATTAATTTTTCTTCTTCCTATAGACTACAAACAACATAAGAGCAGAAGCTATGACCGTTGTGTTTACATTGTATCCCCAGGGTCTAACTGTGTATTGCCTCACAGGAAATAGGTACTCTTATAATCATGCATTGAGTAAATGAACTCAATGGATGATAGAAATAAATAAGGTCAGTTTTTATTATGAAAACAAACTTCTCAATTTCTTCTCATACAACCTTTCTAGTTCAAGACATCATAAAATCGAAGTCTTTGGATGTTCACAAATTCCCTTCATGTTATCCCAGCAGGAGGCAAAATCAAAGGGTGCCAGACCAGCAAAGATTCTACATCACTTTTAATCAGCACCAAAAAGAAGTTGAACACATTTAGAGAGTTTCATCATTATTTGGTTTATTCAATTAAAGACCTAGAGACAGAAATTAGCTCTCTGCTGTCCTGAGAAAGAATTCTTTAATGCAACAATGATTTATGGTTTCCTAGACAATGTTTAACTGACTTCCATTGTGCATCTGGAGATAGTTTCATACAACTGGTCACTTGTGTTAATGAAAAATGGATTTCTCACAACAGTCATATGCCCACTTGAATTTGGATAGCAAATGACATATATGATTCGAAGTGAGAAGAAATAGAGGTCAAGCAAGTGGAAAGAGAGAGGACTTTGTTATTCATATAGTAATAATTAATGGGTTTGGCTCAGAATACCCATCAATGGGTTTTCAGGACTTGGGTTTAGGCACCAGAGTGGAGAGAAATGTTTCATGACTTATATGTATAAAGTCTATATATAACTACATGCTTAAGAGTTTCTATGTGTGTGGGGACTAAGGATACACATGATAATATGGATATGGTACATATCCCTATGCATATGAATATACAGTTGTGCATGTTTTCATGTATAGGTGTATATGTGTAAAGATGTTTAATTTATGTATAATAATATGAGTATATATAGATAAGTATGGCCATTATTTTGATTTTTTATCCTGACTTTCATTCAAAGAGGAAGAAGTTAGGGGAGCTTGGAGGGGAAGAAAATAGACTTCTATCCATTTCTCATCATACCAAAGCAGTTCTTTGTTATTTTAAATGGTTTAGTTTATATTTAAGAGCAACCAAAAAAAATAAAGAAAAAAATTTAAGTTGACATTTTATTTTCTGCTATTTGTAAACCTTCAAGAAAATCAAGTACATGATTTGGGAGAAATGTGCTGCCACTAAAATCTCCCACAGCCCTGCTTCCCATCAACCAACACACATTTGCAAAATAACACTCTCTTGTGCAACATTCCTTTATATTATTGATTAGCATATATTTTTAAATTAAAGGCAAATAAACATCTTTCTATTGAGACTTTGGAGAATAAAACACAACAGCACAGTACTAAGACATAGAATGGTAAATACCAGAAAGTGAGGGACTAAGACCACTCTCCGCCTGTTGGTCTGCTCAGCAGAATGCAAATCGAGACACTTGTAATCTAAGGCATTGCTCTTAATTTTACTTCTAGATGCGTGTGCCTTTGCAGCTCCTGATGCATTTGCAAAATTAAAAGCATAATTTATCTCCAAAAAGAAATATTCTATCAGCCAAGTAACTCTGTCCTGATGAAAAACTGGTTCTAAACAATGTTTGTTCACTGTTTGGTCTTCTTAGGAACAGAAGTGGGGCAACAATCTCCAATATCCAGGGTGAGTTATGGAGATTAAGTTAGTTCCTCTCCCTCATTTGAACAAATATAGGCAAGTCCAACCAGACTTGTCTCTTCCCCTATCCTTCACACCACATCATTAACCAAGTAGTTCAAAATATATGAACTGCCAGGAAAAGCTGCGATGGCCCTGTCACCAGAAGACTCTAAGGGTAGATAGTTTTCCTTGGATGAATTAGCCAGATAGTACACTTTTAATCTGTGAGGAGCAAAATAGGAATGGAAAACCATAGATAAATTTGTGTCTCCATAGCATCGAATAAGAGTTTATACAGACTAACGAGTTCTGGAGACTCCAAAGTAGAGAACGGATGTGATAGGTTGAGAATATCACACCCCAGGAAGGGGTATGTCCATATCTAAATTAGAAGGTACAAATGCCAGACTAGAGCTGGGAATAGAGAATATGTAACAGTCAATAGCTAATCCCAGAAGATTTTGAGTTGATAACATTCCATCTTGGCTAGGTCTCATTTGAATTCTCTTCACCATCACTCCAGAATCCCCACAATGTGTGATGATATACTGATTAATGTATTTCAGTCACAGATATAGCATACAATTTATTTATATTTGTGTATGTGTTTGTTGCTTTGTTTTACTATTTTATAGTTACAAGGATTCTTAGCAATCACTGAGGAAAGAGAGTGAAAGGCATTTATCCAAGGTCATAAAACAAGTTGAGAAACAGCCAAGCTTGGAAGACAGATTAACTAGATTCATGTCTAGTAGTACTCTCTTGTGTACTTCCTATTAAATAAAGAACCAGTCTCATGGTGAGCGTGACTATGAATTAAAGGGGATGATAGGCAAGTGATCATGCATTAGGGAATTATGGATAAGGGTTGACCTATTTTTTAACTCTAAAGTTTTCTTAGGAATGATACTTTTATAGCTTTAGTTGAGAATCGATTTAGATAAATGTGATCACAGCTGTTGTCTTAGAATAGTGAGATAATCTTCATTTAATATAAAAATAATGACCTTTATCGATGTCAGTATATTACTTTTAAAATAAAATTTTAAAAAAATCAATGCTGATGGAGTACTCCTAGAGCTGAAGAACCAACTGGGGAACAAATTATTGAAATTATCTTATGAGCGTGGGCTTTTTCTTTCCTTTTATTCTTCACTTTAGTTGGTCTTGTTTTAAAGTTAATATAAGACTGTTTCTTTTCTTAGTGCCATGTACATTTCCACATTTCCCAAAGGTTCTGAAAGTTAATGGACAACCTGGGGACTAAGGTTTTCACTGCCAGCTTCTGATATGGACTGCACATTGCCAATAATAAAGAGCACCCACCTTGACCTACTTGGGAGGGAACATTCATAAATGTGAGGGAAAAATATCTTGCATGCATTGATTAGGTAAACTCACTGATGCCTAGTTACAGGCAGTGACAAATGGCTTTTATTTCTCAGGACAATTTTTAATCAACACTGGACACTAAATTTCTGATTTCTCCTTCATTTTCCTCAAATCACTTTAATTCAGTATTTCAAAGACAGGGTCTTGTGCACACATATGTTCCGGGCCTTCCGTAACTAACAGACTGAGCTAAGCATGATGAACCAGACTTGAAACTTGAGTAAGAGAGAATGAACTGGCAGATTCCGTAAGTCAGCAGGGCTAGAAGTCAGGTCCAAGAAGGTCATCCAAAAAGAGAAAGAAAGACAGGCTGACAAGGTCCAGAATCAGTGAGAAGCAGCAGTAGGGATATACATGCTCAAGAAAGGATGCTGGTGGGGAACTCCATAAGAGAGTAGGATTAAAACTCAAGTGACAAAGCAAGGCCAGCCTGGGCTGCAAATGTAATAATGTAATGTTCATTATTTCTTTAGCCATATGGGAAGGAAACCATGATCTGACAGTGTGTTTGTGTGTGTGTGTGTGTGTGTGTGTGTGTGTGTGTGTGTGTGTGTGATCTATCATGATTTGCAACTTAGGTGTTATCTGCTTAATGACGTTCAGTGGACATGGTACGTGATCAGAATTTTTGACCTAAGACTCTTACGTACCCCATTTTTTCACAATGAGTATTGAAGGTGAAATTTCTGATATAATGGATAAAACAAAGGGTATTGATGTAGTTAAACTTCAGGCACAGAAATATAGCTTTCTGGTTCAAATTTTAAAGCTGCCAGCTATTAAATCTGTAAATATGAAAAAGCTATTTAAACTTTCTGGAGTCAAGTTTATTTTACAGCTATAAGGGGGATCATATAAATTAGGATAGAATCAATTTCTATAAGAAATAGACAATGGCTCAAACACACTCTAAGTTTTTTGTTAGTTTGTTTTCTTACTTATGTAATGCATTAAGTATGCCTCTTCCATATAATAATTCAGTAACCCAGGATCCCTATAGCCCATGGCTCCATCACTCTCTGGGACCTTATAATCATTTGCAACCACTTAGCTATAAAGAGTAAATAATCTGGAGGGGATGTCCTTCCAAAAAGCCTTCCTTTTGCTTATGTTTCACTGAAAACAACTAGTCACATGGTTACACCTAACTTAAGAGGATCAGAGGAATGTAAAATCAGATCGAACCACAGTTTCCCAGGGCTGGTTCTATTCTGTAGTAGACTAAATAATGGCTCCCCAAAGATATCAGGCCCTAATCTCTGCAACCTATCAATGTTACCTTATAAAGAAAGGGAATCTTTGCAGATGCTATTAAAATAAAAATCTGGACATGTTAAAATTATCCTGGATTATCCGTTAGACTCTACCTAAAGAGAGGGGAGAGATTTGGTACAAACAGAAGAGGAGGCAATGTAATCAGAGAGAAGAGATTGGAGTGACTACAAGCAAAAGAACTCCAGCCCTGAGGGAAGGGTCTAAGGACAGCCTGATGCCTCCCCTGTGTCCCTAAGAAGACTCTGTACTCAGTACAGGATGCTCTGGCAAGCTCAAAAATCACATTGCATTCAGAATGCTTGGAGCAAGACAATACAGTACAATTCTTTTCCCTCTTTATGAGGCACATGCACACTTTTCTTGAAACTGCTTAGTTCTGCATGTGTCAGTGGTTCTCAGGCACGCCCCCAGCATTTGCTATTTTAGGGCAAAGGCAAGAGTCCTTCTATTGCAGCAGGAAGCAAGGTGTGCAGGCTACAGAGTGGATCCACTAGCCACGAGCAACCAACATACAGCAAGGGATGGATCTTCTGTGCTCTCACTCCTCCTGAGCCTGGTGTGTGTGTTGTCTGATCTCGGCAACCTGGAATCATGCATTGGTCTCTTCCCTGGGTGGCACTTACCTGCCTTCTGACCTTGGCTGTGCTTATGTTCTATTCTATCCTGCAGAAGCCTGATCACCGGGTGAAACACCAGAAGCCATCAGAAGCTGAAAGGGGCAATGAACAGATTCTCCTTTAGAGCCGCCAAAGCAAACATGGCCTTGATAATACCTTGAGTTCCATTAGGCGAAACTGATTTCTGACTTCTGGTCTCCAGAAATGTGAGAAAATAAATTTAGCTTGTTTTAAGTCACCAAATTTGTGGTAATTTGTTATAGCACCTATAGGAAACTAAAACATACTCTGTGCAAGAGGAGAACATACATGGTTGGACACTGATTATTTATGCCTCAAAAATATTCATCTCTATCTCATAGGATTATGGCAGGATTAAATGAGATAATTCATGTAAAGAATTTAGGAAGGTAAGCATTCTATCTGAGGAAATTTCAATAAGCATTACAACAATAATCATTTACTGAGAATCCACTTAGTGAAGAATATTTTTATATGTATTAATTCATTTAATCTTCTCCTAAATACTATAGTTTTAATAAGAAAATTTAGTAATACTTTTAGTAAGAAGTATTTGGAAGAAGACGTCAAGTTGTAACGTGTTTGCAAAAAAGACCTCAGCTGATCCTGTGACGACTTCTGATAAAATTACCTATTATATGTCAGTGGTGCCTGGCATATAATGATCCTTTCTTTAGTAAGCATTATTATAATTTATTACTATTAGAACAAGTAAACGCATGCATCACTGATGTTTAAAATGAGGAACACTTCAAATAGGATGAGGTAAGTCAAGAAAAACTCCTTAAAGGAGATTTGAACTAAATTGTCTGGAAATTTACACAGAGGGTAGGCTTTTGTTCAATACGTTAAGGTTATTTGGAACTAGAAAATCTGCTAGAACACAGCGATGAACTACCTCACAACATGATGAAGTTAACCACCACAATTCAGAAGCTATTTTTCTTGGGCTCATGCAATTTGTACTCCTTTTTTCCTTCTTTTTCATCTTGGGGCTTAGTAGGAGACAATCCCTCATGGAGTTCAAGTCAGCTGTCAACACTGAAATATGATTTTTTCCATTTAAGTTTTGAGTTATTGATGGGCTAAATTTTCCTCAACTTCTTCAGCTTGAAAAAGGACTCTTTAGTCACTCTTGTAATTCAGAAAAAGTTGTATAGAATGTGTATGTGCATGCTTGTGTGTGTGTGTGTGTGTGTGTGTGTGTGTGTGTATGCTTATATGGTGGTTATGTGTATGTTATGTGTATTTTTCAACTTTTTGAAAAATATCCTATAAAGCACATGTGATATTTTTAATTGTATCACTGTTTACAAACTGAGTTGCATTTATTATTTGCATAAACAACATGTTTCTGTTTTCATGTATAATTTGCATTTATATGTTCTTTTTTCTAAGAGTTTTAACTGAATTTCAATATATTTACTTTGTATTTCTACTTAAACTTTATGATTAACAAGACACCTTGTATATCAAAGAAAGTTAATAAATATTTGCTGAAAACCAAGTCATGAAGTAGGTTTCCTGGATGTATGTTGCTGGAGATACTGAGGACAAGAGAGAGAATGGTTTAGTAAACATTTAATGTAAGTCAGTTACCTAAGTTCCCAGTAACAAGTCAAATGCTGCAGGTAGAGGTGATGGATACAAATGTTTAAGCCCTAGCACTTGTCCTAGCACTTTTCTGAGTTATAGGACCAGGTAAGGTTGAGTTTTTATGATTTGCAGGATAAGCCTGAGGTAGGGGACTAGAGTTAGGGTAAAGTTTGCTAATATGTTGTAAACTTTACTAGAAGTCATATAATTGCCATAAAGGTACATAAAAGAATGAATGTTAGATAAGAATTTAAAAAACAGGAGTTACAGGGTGAGTTCAATCACTAAGGTTTGTAATAATTTGTAAGCTAATTCACTCCTTTTAGGATCTCAATGTATTTATTTAAAACTAAGGGTTTAATTCATAACATCTACCTGGAGCATGGGTTTCTCCTGTCCCTTATCAGTATAAGCTGAACTATTTTAATATACAAGTGGTTTGCTATTTCAGTTGTCTGCTACTGCATAAGAACCCTTCCTACATGTTATGGCTAAAAATAGGTGTTCCGTCAGGGAGGAAGTGAAAGCTGCTAGTCACCTTAAATGTTAAGCATTCAATGGCACTGAATGACTTC
>NW_011888842.1:4184229-4192036 GCF_000151845.1 Pteropus vampyrus | reverse complement strand
ATAGGACCAGGTAAGGTTGAGTTTTTATGATTTGCAGGATAAGCCTGAGGTAGGGGACTAGAGTTAGGGTAAAGTTTGCTAATATGTTGTAAACTTTACTAGAAGTCATATAATTGCCATAAAGGTACATAAAAGAATGAATGTTAGATAAGAATTTAAAAAACAGGAGTTACAGGGTGAGTTCAATCACTAAGGTTTGTAATAATTTGTAAGCTAATTCACTCCTTTTAGGATCTCAATGTATTTATTTAAAACTAAGGGTTTAATTCATAACATCTACCTGGAGCATGGGTTTCTCCTGTCCCTTATCAGTATAAGCTGAACTATTTTAATATACAAGTGGTTTGCTATTTCAGTTGTCTGCTACTGCATAAGAACCCTTCCGACATGTTATGGCTAAAAATAGGTGTTCCGTCAGGGAGGAAGTGAAAGCTGCTAGTCACCTTAAATGTTAAGCATTCAATGGCACTGAATGACTTCTGCCACATTCTAGTAGTTGAGCAGTCATAAGGTTATCCCGCTTCAACAAGAGAAATTAACTTCAGCTCTCACTAGGGAGCAAGTCAAGAAGTTGTGGACATCTTTAAGCAACCCATATTTTGCTCTCTGGCTAATATTCCTTTCACTTGTAAAATACTTTCCCTCTCTCCCCCAGACCTCCATAAGCCTCATTTTATAAATTGATATGACTTCTAGAGCAGGATCTTGTCATCTAAATGATGTCCAGATTTTTTGAATATGGTTCCTATTAATATGAAACCCAATGAACTAAAGAGACTATTCTGACCACCATATACTGAACACAAAATGGCAAGGCTAGGACAGGAGCACTACAATTCACTTTCTCATCTAGTGCCGTGTCAGTAAATGTTTACCAAACACTCTCCAGGGACAGCAAATAGGACGAATGCTGATGTGTGGTGTTTGGTGACTTCTATGGTATAAATATTCCCACCACAGCCAATTCCATTCTGCGAACTAGCTTGAAATGTACTTGAGAATTTAACTATAGTCTCTTGCACATACTGTGTCTCCACCCAAGAAATTTGAGTTTGAAAATAGGAGGCATATGAGTGGTTTAGAGCATTGCTAAAATCAAGCTGGGTACATGTTGACAATTATTTTATTAGAGTAGTTCTCCCTGGTTCTTGCCTCTACTTTCCAGGCTATTGACTCTGCCTTCTATGTCATTGTTCCCTTTCTATAAGAAATGCCCTTGTTTGCATCTAATTAGCAACCTCAGCCTTCTTCCTGCACACAGGAAATTGAAGATCCAAATATACCTTATTTTAAACTGTCTCTGTCCCTTTAATGCTAAGCTTATAAACCATCTTTAAAAATTGTATGGGTTTCCTGTGTATCAATTTATAATTTACTCCATAAGCCAAAAATCTATATTAACCCATTATCCAAAAATCTGGACCCAGAAATTATTTGAGATCGGTCTCTTCTTACCTTGGGCTGGGAGTCAGAATGCTATGGAACAATACCATTAAGATTAGACTCTGTCATTTCTAGCAAAAAATAATCTAAGATAAATGGCTTTCAAAGTATTAATAACCTCACTGCCTGATTGAGAGGTAGTGCTTTAAATCTTCCTAAAATCCTAATGAAGATTCTAATAGATGCATTCTTGATATTTGAAATTGAGACCACATAGTGCCCTGGGTTTGATCTTTGCCCTAAGAGCATGTTTTGTTTTGTTTTGTTTTGTTTTGTTTTGTTTTGTTTAACTTTGGAAGTCTTTTTCTGGGAGTGACAGAGAAAAATATCATTTTGTTTTAAACTCAGCAAGTCCTAGTTAAAAATATTTATCTAGCTTCTACTTGAAAACTGAATCATCCCTTTCTGTAATTTACTTCTCTCTATCTGAATATTATCACACATAGCTGAAAGAAATTAGTAAGCCCTTTTAACATTCTGCCTGTAAATATTCTCTGCTAAATCCACAAGTTCATCAGGTATATGTTCTACTTTACATGTTGCCTTACGTGACAGTGTAGCAAACTTTCACCACTATATGACATGAGTAACCATTTTCTCAGACTCAAATTTAAATTCTCTCCCGCTCTTCTTATCTTCCCTAAGAGTTTCCTTGAAGTGCGATGACATTCTGCCTACCACTTACTTTCAAAGCCAAGACCACATAGAGTTGACCCTTAAACAACTGTTAGTGGCACCAACCCCCATGCAGTCAAAAATACGTACAAATTTTGACTTCTCAAAAGCTTAACTATGATTGTCCCCTTCAGTATCTGAGGGAACTTGTTTCCACAACCTCCCATGGATACTAAAACCTGTGGATGCTCAAGTCCTTTATATAAAATGGTAAAGAACAATGCATACAGCTAGCCCTCTATATCTGCAGATTCCCAACTATAGATCGAAAATACTGATTTTGATCTATGCTTGGTTGAATCTTCAGATAGGAAACCTTGGGATACTGAAGGCCAACTGTATAGTTATTGAAAAAATATCCATGTATAAGTGGACTCCAAAAGTTCAAGGCTTGTTGTTCAAGAGTCAACTTGTACAGTTGACTTGGGGCTCAGCTGGGCTGTTGTGGCAGCATGTGGCCAATCTTTGTGGCTTGGGCTTCTCATGACACAGCAACTGGTTTCCAAAAGAAAGCATGCCAAGGACAAGTGTTCTAAGAGGGAAGAAATAAACATTTCTTGCCCTCTTAAAGGGTATGCCTATATTTGATATAACATCACTTCTTCATCATTCTTGGGGCGAATAGTCACAGGGCCAGCACAGATACAATGAAAAGGAGGATCAACTCCAATTCTTAAGGGAAGCATGACAAAGTATTTCTGGTCATCTTTAACCCACCAGACAAAGAGACTTTATTCTATTTCATGGGACAAAAACATTTCAGAAACCGAGAAAGAATAACTTTGTTCCCATCATTTTTGACTAGTTTGCTGATGTAACTTGTTCTTCCTTACTTTTTGATAGTTATAACCATCAAAGTGGGAAAATCTCTCATTCTGAAGGGCAGTTATACCTAATATCATTCCCATTTCAAATGGCTGTGGACAATTAATTGTTGTGGTGTCTTCTCTGATCGCCCTCTCCTTATGGTTTCCATGTTGGATATCAAGAATTGCATTGCCCACTTACTCACTACTGTAATGCCTATGGCTAGCCTCCCTCATCTCTGCCCAGGAGAAAGTATCTCAGACTTGGGATATCTAGACATTAGACCTAGCTCAGCTATTTTCTAAGTGACCTCAGGCAAATTAGTAAACTCGTATCAATTTTCTCATTTATAATGTGTTGATAAAATAATGTTCCATTGTAATGGACAGTAAACGTGAAAGTGCTTTGTAAAGTGTGTTATATTCATGTGAAGAGTGACTATTTACTTACTAGCAACCCTTCTGCTGAACCCTCTGGGGGTACAGCTTGTGCTTACATGGAATGTTGCTTTGGCTGGTTAAAATCAGCCAGCTGACATTGTATCATTGAAAAAGAGGCCTCTGTCCACAGCCACTACATGCACTATCGCCTTTGGGAAGAAGGCCATACACCAGTGGGGTCCCCATCTGCTTCAGGCAGCCAGCCAGACAGTTCCAACCTGTCAACCTACCATCTCCTAACCCAGTTGGTCTCTTCATATTACATCCTAAACCCTAGTAATTTCAATCTGTTTTGTTGATTGTTTAGATACTTGGTCTATAGGATACCAAATCATCAGTTTGACTAATTTGGGTACTGGATTCACAGGCATTCTGGAGCTACATAAGCATGTAGTTCATATAGGGAGAACTGGATGTTCCCTAGGGCTCTTTGGGAGGATAACAAAAGTTTTTTATAACGTGTGCCATTATTGCTTTAAAGTCTTAACATCGCCACCACAACTGTTGGAACCTGGGAAATAGAATTAATTTTATGCATAGAAAGATAATGTTTTTTAATTCTCAAGCTAAAAACATCACCTTCTGTCCCACATTTTTCTTCCTCTGGCCTAGTCACTTTATGTGAAGAATTATCCTTTTGTATACTTTGGAGGCTGAAGGCCAAAACAAAAATTGCCAATTTTGCCCAAGATGGTAAGTTATTATTAGCTAGCAATGGAGTTGAATGAATTAGTTGTTAATCAGTGGTTTTCTAGCTGAGTCCTGGAAAAATAGAACAGAAGACAGGTGATAGTATCATAAAGGGTGAGGTAATGGAACGTGCCAGTTTTTACTTCTTTGATAGAACAAAACAGTTAAGTACAAAGGAAAATAAAAACATTAGCCACTGAGTAAAAGAGTAGAACACAAGCCACTGAAGCAAAAGGCAAATGGGAATGGGCACTTATTCCAAAGCTGTACGGAAAAACATCCACTAAGATGTAGTAGACAGGGTCTCTGACATTACTTAGGAAATGGAGGTAGCTGATTGCTCCAGATTGCTCACAGCTGATTGCTATATTTGCTAACATCTATTATATATTCCTCAGGCAAGCTGATTGTAGTAGGTTGCAAAAATAGCCACAATACTTTGGATCAACTTCCATTAAAAAGTGAAGTTGATTTCCCCATCCTTTGGATCTGGGCTGCCATTGTGACTGGCTTTAACCAACAGAATGTAGAGGAAGAGACTGTGTGCCAGTTAGAAGCCCAGCACTTAAAAGGTTTTGCAGCTTCTGTTCTTGTTGTTCTTACAAGCTGCTATCAGCATGCAAATAAACTCAGGCCAACCTGACTGAGAGGCATGGAACCCAAGTGCCTCTGACACCCCTAAATGACAACCAGTCAAATTCTAGAGACAATGATGTATATGTAATAAGCACTGACCACAAACTCAGGGGTTAATCTGGCCAAGAACAAAAGAAGATCTGCCAACGGAGTCCAGCACAAATCGCCCCTCCATAGAATCATGAGCTGAATAGATACTTGCTGTTCTAAGGCACTAAGTTTTAGAATGGTTTATTATACACCAACAGCTAACTGACTGAGTAATGCAACAAAAATAAATCTGATTTGGGGATTATTTGTAATGTGTGGGGGTCTAGGACAAACATAAACTTCTTGAAGACATAGTGGAAACCAAAGAATAATTGGGTATAGTCCTTCCGAAGTTTGATTTGCCTGGGCCAAATTTCTTACTCCCTCAGAGCTTAGGCTTCTTTCACTCAAAGATAAGAGTCTTTGAAAAGACACTTATAAAGAGGTGATGAGTAACAACAGTGCTATCATATCACTTTGTGCAAGTTACATTCCCATCTTAAAGCACATACGCCTTAACCCAAAGTAATGACAATAATGATGAGAATGTCAGCTGCTGAGGTAATACTGATAACATAACAGTGACAGTAATTATAATGATAATAAAAGAAGCTTTTATTATTGAGCATTTTCTATGATTGGGGTACCATATTAAGGATTTCAACAGCAATCTTTCATTTGACCAGCACAATAAGAATGCAATTCTCATTTTATAGATGAGAAAACCAAGTCCCACAAAGACAAAGTAATTTTTCCAGGGTCATAATGATAGCTTATAAAATAGCTATGTGTGAATCTAGCTTTCTAAGATTCTATGAATTATGTCCTTAGTATTTACTTAACATGTAATAAATAAGTACCCAAATTAAGTCAGGCACAGTTCTGGAGCAGAAGTGTGAGACTCATAATGTCTCTAATTTCATAATATTTACATTCTAACCAGGGGAAATGAGAAATAAGTAATAATCAAGTAAATAATTTAAGACTGATAAGTGCTATGAAAAAAATAAATATGATGGTACGATAGAAAGACTTTAGATTTGGTGGTGTGGATGCCATTAAGATATAAATAATAGAAAAGAACAGTCATATCTGAGGGGAGAGAATCCTAGTAAGAGAAAAAAGAGTTAATACATAGGCCATAAGACTGCAGTTAACACTGGACATTTGCGGGACAGACGGTGGGGCTCGAATGCAATGGGAAATGCAAATTGAGTGAAAAATGCTAAAAATATAATCGGAGACTTGATTCTTTAAGGGTCCTTTTAATCTAAAATCTAAAATCTAAAATCTAAATAGTTTAGATTTTACTCTAATAACAGAGGAATTAGAAGGTTTTAGGTAGGTAAGTTATATAAACTGATGTGTATTTTTAAAAGATCAAACTGCCTTATGTGTGGAGAATACATCTTTCTGGGACAAGAGTATTATCAGTGAGATCAATACAGAGTATTAAAATAATCCCGAGAAATTATGATGGGGTAGGGCAATAATAGTGGGGATGAAAAAAAGTAAATAAATTTGGAATACTATTTTGGTTATTGAATAGATAGAACTTAATGATAGAATAATGGCATCCAAATAGGGAGAAAATCACTGAAATGAATAAATCGCAGTGATCCTCATATTTGTTAAATTTTAATATAATTTTATTATAGGCCCAGCTCTAATCTAAATGATACACAGTTTTGGAAAAGTATGAGGTTTGTAGATTCAAAGAGAACTGACTGATGTAACTGGAATATTAATTAAACTCTAGAATAGGATAAGTTGCTTTTGACTAACAGGAACAGTTTTACGGGGAAAGTCAATAATTATAAAGCTTGAAAAAAGAAGGATAACTGACACGGATAAGTAAACAAGAAAGAAGAGTGAGACCGTCATCAAGTATAGTTAATGCATAAGTTGGTAAGGTTTAAAGAGGTCTATTAAAGTCAACGCATGAAATATCTAGGCCCTATGGGATTTATGGTGATATAAATGGGGAAACAGGAATAAGTATTTAAAAAGACTATTACACGATTAGTAAGTGCAAGATGATTTGGAGGAGAAAGAGAATGAAGGTGGGTAGACTTTCAGGAGGCCACTGAAATAGACTGGATGAGAAGTAATGAGGTGTGAACTAGAGCTCCAAAAGCAGGAATGGAGAATGGGGAGAAATTTCAAAGATGTTGCAAAAAAAAAAAAAAAAAAAAAGCCCATTGCTGTGGTCTCAGAGCAATCCAGTCCCATGGTCTAATGTAGTCCATGGCAGGTCAAACTGTTATTACTTTACAGTGTATGAATTTGTGACCTGGGATTTACTGCTGGCTGCAATATATGAATGATGCACAAGGGTAGGACTGAGGAGCTATAATGAGAGACAGATGTACAGAGAATCCATTGAGAGCTCTCTGCAGTGTGGTAAACTGCAGCATGCGATTGGTTTACTTATAGGATACTCTTGGAGCTCACTGCAGCCATCACAGAGGATTTTGCTTTTCTCTGACCATCTGTTCCAGCTCAGGAAATCCTCTCCTTTACCATCCAGATTCTCAGGATGTTTTCTTAAGCAATAATGTAAGAAGAACTAGGAAGGAGAAAAAGGAAGAGCTCTCTCCTTCTCAAATTGTTCTCAGACTTAGTTCTATGTAGGGGTGGTGATGCACACGTCACTAACACTTAGCAACAATTGGTTCCAGCGTGTAAAATAGATAAAGGTGTTGCTGTTTAGATTAAACTTGGTGCAAACGCTTAAAAATCCAAACCCCTTTGCTGGCCCTGCCAGGTCCTCCCTAATGGCCCTTGTTGAATTCTGTGTGTGGGGGTTGGGGATGGAGTTAGAAAACCATTGATCTATCACCCTCATTTTTTCATGCTGGGAAACATAAACTCAGAGAGATGAAGTGACTTGTCCAGGCCCCACAGCTTTTTACTGACATAATGATGCCTGAAATCAAGTCCTGATACTGTACTTTGTTTATAATAAAATCATTCTACCCAGAATTAAAGGCTTTCTCCGCTTTCCTGTGGATTCTTGCCCATTGTATGAAACATGCCTTTTTATTCTGATGTTTTGACATCTGGGGCCTTACTGACCCTAGGGA
>NW_011888842.1:4162496-4184179 GCF_000151845.1 Pteropus vampyrus | reverse complement strand
CCCTGCCAGGTCCTCCCTAATGGCCCTTGTTGAATTCTGTGTGTGGGGGTTGGGGATGGAGTTAGAAAACCATTGATCTATCACCCTCATTTTTTCATGCTGGGAAACATAAACTCAGAGAGATGAAGTGACTTGTCCAGGCCCCACAGCTTTTTACTGACATAATGATGCCTGAAATCAAGTCCTGATACTGTACTTTGTTTATAATAAAATCATTCTACCCAGAATTAAAGGCTTTCTCCGCTTTCCTGTGGATTCTTGCCCATTGTATGAAACATGCCTTTTTATTCTGATGTTTTGACATCTGGGGCCTTACTGACCCTAGGGAGGCTGTGCTCCTCAGGGCTAGCCAACTCCTGGAGTAAACGACTCATATATGATCACGCCTTTCACATGAAAACTCACCAATCCAAAAGCCATATCCCACCCCTTCCTCCACCCACACATCTCCTTTGAGTCTAACACTTCAGGTCAATATTCCTCTGCTTTAATCACCCTATTCAGGCACCAGACAACTCAGGACAGCCCCTACACCCCAGAGCCTGCTGAAATTATTGAGACTAATAAATCTTTACCCTGTCTCACCTGTTCTTTTCCCATGGCAACCACGATAAAGTCTATTGCCCATGTTTTCCTCCCACTGTTTCTGCCTCCTGCCTGGCCCAGGTGCATTCCTATGTGGCCCTGCACAGTGTGGCACACCCCTATATTTTGGGAACTGCAACTAACAAACTGTCTTTTCAATGGCAATCACCTCATGATCTATTGGTCGCACAATATCTAAATGATAATCAACCTACATTTAAAATATCCATGCCCCTATTCCTGTTTTTTCTGTCTTGTCTTTCTTACCCACTGCAGTGTGAGCCCCTAAGAAGAGGGACAGTATTCTGCTCTGCTTTGTAGCCTCCATGAACCTGGCACAAAGAGAAAACACCTAATGCATATGTGATACAATCATGCATGTGAGGTTTTAAATGGTGATTAGGAATTTACTACATGAAAAAAACCTCTTCTAGGAATGATCACTCTTCTGTATGACCTCATTGTGAAATTTCACCTAGGAAAAATGAGACATGCATCCAGGTAACTGATAAAGAAACTTAGGATGTATTAAGTCTAAATAAAGGCTCAGAAAAGTTTTATTCATATTTACCGGGAATTAAAATTACCACAAGAAGGTGGAATTTAAGAAGCAGAAGAGGGTGTTGATGTGCAGAGAG
This sequence comes from Pteropus vampyrus, assembly GCF_000151845.1. Classification (NCBI taxonomy): domain Eukaryota; kingdom Metazoa; phylum Chordata; class Mammalia; order Chiroptera; family Pteropodidae; genus Pteropus; species Pteropus vampyrus. Next base: position 4,182,956 of record NW_011888842.1, on the reverse strand, counting down.
AGGTACAAGGCATTCCGGTTGGCAAGTATGAAATAAATAAAGCCATAAATGTAGAGAAACAATGGAACATTTAATTATCCTGCTTTGAACACTAACATCTCAATATTTCCTTTAGGAAAATGTCCAAATGCCTTAGTATGACTTGGAAGATGAGACTCTTTGTTTTTCTTCATCTGACCAACCGATCTTCACTTCCTCCCTTGAGAGGCCTCCCTTATCTCCAACTGCAAACTTCCTCACCTTTTTCAGAGCTCCCAGAGACCCCAAGGTTTCCTCAACTATAAAATTTGCTATATTGCATAATCATGGCCATTTGTTTATTATTTCTTATTAGACTCTAAACTCCATGAAGGGTGTGGCAGGGAATAGGGGAAGGGTACTAGTCTTGTATTATTTATTGCTGTATCCATGTCATTAGCACATGGTGAATATTCAGTTAAGTATTGACTGATAAATTGATTGGTTAAAGAGAAGAGAGTTTCCCCAATGTGGCTTGAGCCAGGACTCTGTGGATCAGCTATGAGGGGATCATATAATTTATCACCCCACCTGTGATACTCTTTAGGCTGAAAGGGGTACAATTATTAACTCTACTGTAACAGTGTGAATAAATGGGACTTACCTGGCAAACTAAGGTTTTATGTTACAGCTGGTCTCAAGTACTGTCTGCACTTAGCCTGGTTTAAGGCAAAATTTCACAGGAGACAAGAGAAAAGCATCTTTGAAGATAACTCTTCAGAGTCCAATCATTGATGCTTCCTCTACTGTCTTGATCATCTATTGTGTAAAAGGTTTGGAAGGCTTTCCATCTTAAATACAAGAAGTTGCCAGAGTCTAAGATGATGTAAATTAGTAATAATAATTAATAATAATATATTTTATTAGTTTTTGATTGCTGCATTACAAAGTACTACAAACTTAGTGGTTTCGGAAAAAAAAAACAAACTTATTATCTCAAAGTTTCAGTAAATCATAAGTCCAGATATGAATTGATTAGATTTTCCACTCAGGGATCTCACCAGAACTCAAGGAGTCAGCTAAGGTCGTGATTGTCATTTGGGGGTTTCAGTCCTCTTGCATACCGGTTTGGTGTTGGCAGAATTCCTTTCTTTGTGGTTATAGGACTGACATCCCCGTTTTTCTGCTAGCTGTCAGCTGAGGACTACTCTCCACTCCTAAAGGCTGATTTCAGGTCTTCGTCCTACGCCACTCCCAAAGGTAGCTCACAAGATTAATGTCTGTTTTCTTCTGGGCCAGCCAAACACATCTCTATGGCTTCCTCCTCTACAACCTATCACAGGAAACTCTTAGCTTTTAAAGGGATTACCTGATTAGGTCAAGCCCACCCAGGATAACATAATGACTGGAGTGCTATCATATTCACAGGCTTTACTCATACATAAAGGGAAAGCAATTATACGAAAATGAGGGTTATTTTAGAATTCTACCCACTGCATGTATCATTTTTGGACAGTTGCTGTAAGACAGGCAGTGTGATAAACACTGCATATACATTAACTTATACAGTATAATCATTGTATGAGGTAGATGTTGCTATCCTTTTCTTAAAACTGGAAAAAAATTGAGACCTAGAAATTACAGTTGATGCTATAGCACTATCCTTCATTCTAGCTTCAAGATTGAAATCCTGTTCTCTCAACTGCTGGGAGAGGAATAGCTGAGTCCTTCTCCAGGAAGTGTCATTGGCTAAAGAGAATTGCCCCACTCAAGGCCATGTTCCTGACCTAGGGACAGTTTACATTTAGTGACTGGAATGGGCTGTTAGGGCCCTTGCCTTGAGACAGGACAATAATGATATGCTATTCCAGCCCCAGATGTCCTCAAGGACCTGCTGAGGTCTTTGTTGTAAAGGCATTGCTGTTCGACTTCTTCTCATCCCCCTCAATCAATGTTGTTTTCAAGAGCATTCCCAGCAAACCCCCTATATGTTAATCTCAGAGTCTGAATCTATTTCTCAGGGAACCTGATCTAGTACCAGAAGATGAAAAAAAGAAAAAGAAAAAAGAAACATGTCCCAGTTCACAGAGGTAGTAAAAGCTAACCCCAGTATTTGAACCCACTCTCTAAATCACTATGCTATACTGACTCTTGAGCATCTCCTTGTTAGTCACGTAAGCATCACAAAGGGAGAATTTGGAAAATGAACATATCTGTTTCCCCTGAAATCTGAGATCAATTTGGGCATCATATTATTTGCACAAAGAAGAAATGGAAGGATTTATCACTTTCTTACTGGAGTCAGGGTACGCAATAAACTTGTGATTGATTTCTTGCAGTGTTATCAATTCGAATAATTTTGAGAGTTGGACAAGAAATAATAGGTCTTCTAGGCTTATTCACTTTTTAATCTGAAATTCCATCGCCCATGTCACTGCTCGAATGCCTCCATTAATAGAAAACTCAAGCTTCGAGGTTAGTAGTCCTCAAAAGCTGGTCCACGTCCCAGCTAGTGGTAGCAGAGTGCCAGGGGCAAAATAGGTGTTTAATACTTATCTGTTAAATAAATTAATTATTAAGCATCACTCTAGACTTTCTGATTAGGGATTTTCATTGTAAAGAGCCAAGAAAATATTTTCATAAGTTTTTCCAGATGATTCTGATATGGATCAGGTTTGAGCAGTGTTGTTGATGTGCTCCGATTAATTTATTGTGGCAAAGTATACATAACATAAAATTTATCATTTAATCATTTTAATTTTTCTACTGAGGTAAAATATATATATAACATAAACTTTGTAACTCTTTCAAAATTTACAATTTGGTAGCGTTAACCACAATCACAATGTTGTATAACTATCACCACTACATAGTTTCAGTATTTTCACCACCCAGAAAAGAAACTTGTACCCATTAGTTGCTCCCCATTTTCTGTTTTCTCAGTTCTGAGATAGTTCTTTGTTGCACTTACCCATCCAAGTCTGTTTATCTCTTCATAATGTTCATATTCCTGTTTATCCCCTGAGCTTAATCATATCAGACTAAGCTTACCCATATGGCATTATTTGAAGACTACACATATCATAATTTTTATCTTCTTGATCTGTTTCTATTCATCTAAATCCCCTTTAAATCGTGTTCTTTGAACATAGCATGTTTTTTCCATGAAGTAAAAGCAGAGCTATCTGCTACCTGGAACCTGACATTATATTTCTTTAATTTAGCCTTAAATTGTTTTAGCTTTTAGAGTGGCTATTTTACACTACTTATACATATTGAATTTGACAACTAATTTTTCATATGTGCTACTGGTAAGTTTGATTTCTTTATGTATAAAGATGTTTTAAGAATATAAATTCAGGATTTTACATTCATCCTTTTCAAATTTGTTTAAAGCATTTTTTCCCATATTACTAAGAGCTTTCGAGATCTGATTTTACAATTTAATTAGCCTGATTCAAGTGAGTTTCAAATATTATCATCAGGTTGTATCTTTCAGGGCCTCTGACAAGATTAAAGAATGTACATAATATGCTGAATTTTATGAGTCTTGGAAAGCCTCAGACAATGCTTTGGAATATCTGTCTATCTATTCAACAATTCACAATACTTACTTAAAACCTAACATATGCCAAGCTTAGCAATTGTATACCTGGCAATGTTATTGTGAATTAGGAAAATTTAACCGGTGGGACAGGCTGAACTTCTACAAAGGCCACCCAAAAATGTTCTGTCCTACCCTAATCTCTGTAACCTGTGATTATGATGACATATCACTCCTGTGATTATGTTATGTGATATAGTACAGTTAACCTTAAAAATAGGAAGATTACCTTGGATTATCTAGGTAGGTCTACTGTAATTATATGAATCCCTAAAAGCAGAGTTTACTCGTGTTAGTAGCCGAAGAAGAGTCAGAGATTTGAAGTGTGAGAAGAACTCAGTGTGTGGTTTCTGTTTTGAATATGGAAAATAGACAATGTGAAAAGGAATATGGACAGCTTTAAGGAGCGGAGAGCGGATCCTGGCTGACAGCCAGCAAAGAAATGGGACTTCAGTCCTACAACCTCAAGGAAATAAATTATTTTGGCAATCTGAATGAACTTGGAAGTAGAGTCTTCCCTAGTGCCTCCAGATAAAACCAATTCCAGCCAATACCTTGATTTTAGTCTTCTGATATTCAAAGCAGAGAATCCAGCCAAGCCCACCTGGATTTCTGACAAGCAGAAACTGCAATATCAAATGGTATTGTTTTTAAGCGTCTATGTTTGTGGTTATTTTTCTTTATTTCATATTTTTAAATTTTTATTTTTCAATTACAGTTGGTATACACTATTATATTAGTTTCAGATGTACAACACAGTGATTAGATATTTCTATAACTACAAAGTGATCCCCCTGATAGATCCAGTATGTGGTTATTTTTTTATGCAGCAAGAGAAAACTGATACAGTCAGAATATGATCAGAAAACACTGTTGAGCTTTACAAATAGAAAAGATTTTATTTATTTGGTCAAGACGATTAAAAACAAACTAACTAACTAAAATGCCAATTAAAGGAGTCAGAGACAACTTAAGGATTTTAAGAACAGGAAGCCACTATCACCTTTTGGACTGCAGTACAATGGGAGACAGCAAAGTTGCTGGAGAACAGAGTTGGAATGATGGTGGGAGCAGGCCAGCCGGAACTGGAGCCACAGGATATATGAAGATACTGTGAGAGCCGCTCAAGGCAAAGGAGAAAGAGAATCACTCTGAAGTTTCCCTATTTTTTTGGCCTCCAATTGTCCATTCATTCTTCCTGGCTGAACACAGAATTTTCAGAGTTTATAGATTAGCAAAATAGACAAGAAATCACTTAGGTGCCATCTAGGATGTGTCTTATTATTTGCGAAATACTGTGTCAAACACTTTAGATGCATATCTCATGCTACTGTCTCAACAATCCTGAGTTAGGATGGCCCAATTTTTCACCTCTCTCCTTCCTCCCCACTCTTGCCATAGTCTCATCCTGGGCTGTTTTCCACCCTATCCCTGACTTCAAGCCTCAACCCTCTGATTTTCTTTGGCCAATGATATGGAGTGGTTGTAACCATGTGCCAGTTCTAGACCTCAATTTGAAGAAGCTTCGCATGTTTTCCACAATCTGTTTTGCCTCTGCCATCCCGGGGGAAGAATGAGGCCCACTTAATGTACTGATCCCATGAAAATGAGACAAGTGTAATAGAGCCACCGAAGCCAACAACCAACAGGGAGAAACAGCTGCAGCCTGAAGTAGAGCTCCCCAAGTCAGCCCAGCCTCCATCAGACAAACCCCTGTAATTATAAGTGGGCTTTTTAAGCTACTTATGAGTTGGCCCTATATGCAAAACTATTGTGGCAACAGTTAACTGCTACAAGTCTTGATAATTAAATAGCAAGGGACTAAAGTGCAGATGGCTAAGAAATTCATTCATGATCATCAGATTTAGTAAGCAGCAAATAAGGCATTTAAACTTGGTTCTACCTGACCGCAGACCCTATGCTCCTAACAATTAATTGTACTAATTACAATAAATCTTGGGTTGTAGCTTTAGATTGGGGAATTGGAACAGGAGTTGGTGATCACTTTGCGATTCAGCATTCAGGTCCCACCTCTTTTTTATGCAGAATTGCTATCAGAGTGGCTCTTCTTTTCTTAAGAAATGAGATATCACCAGGAGAACCCAGCTCCCATGGAGAAGAAACAAACACAGGTCCCAGCAGCTGCCTAACTGAGATTGTATCATTCATCGTCTCCCAAGCTGCTCAGAGACAGTGATGCAGTGTTCCAAGCTGTCTCTGAAACAGGCAAGCAGCTGGGCTTGGGCATGAAGCCAGTGATATAAGGTGGTGTCTGTACCATTTCATGCTGCCACTCTGCTCTCAGAGGAATTCACGTAAGTGGGGAGTAGATGAGCTCTCATGGGAGGTGGTCAGGCCAGTGGTGCTGAAGCACGGGGAAATTTATGGCAGTGTTTCAAATGGCTGCCAGGAAGCCAGTTAAGCTTCAAAATCCTGGAAAGTGTCTTGCCTTGCTTTACTTCATAGTGCCACCATCTAGTTGTGATCCTTAGGACCTCGGGCATGCGTTATAGCAATGAGAGCCTTAGCCACTCAGGCTTTCATTCTTCATTCCATTCAATGACTCATATCCATTAGCCCCCTTTGTATCACCCATCCAAATAAAAGAGTCACATGGAAGAAATACAAGATTAGAAGTCAGAGACATGAGTTTGGATCCCAAATAATAATAATTATCATTACGTAATTGTTAGTGCTGTTTTTCTTTTTAAATTTTTATTTTTCAATTATAATTGACATTCGATATTATTTTATATTAGTTTCAGGTGTACAGCATAGTGGTTAGACATTTATATAATTTACAAAGTGATCCCCTGATTAGTCTGGTATCCACCTGGTACTATACATAGTTATTACAATATTATTGACTATATTCCCTGTGCTGTACTTCACATCTCTGTGACTATTTTGTAACTACCAATTTGTACTTCCTAATCTCTTTCCCCTTCTCACTCATCCCCCCAACCCCCCTCCCCTCTGGCAATAACCAGTTTGTTCTTTGTATTTCAGTCTGTTTTTGTTTTGTTTGTTCATTTATTTTGTTCTTAGATTTCATATGGAAGTTAAATTATATGGTATTTGTCTTTCTCTGTCTATTTCACTTAGCATAATACCCTACTGTCCATCCATGTTTTTGCAAATAATAATAATTGTTAGTGCTATTAAATAACTATTAGCTATTAGTATTATTATGACTAATAATTATATCATACTATATATTACATATTATTATTAGTATTATTATGACTAATAATTATATCATACTATATATTACATATTATTATTAGTATTATTATGACTAATAATTATATCATACTATATATTACATATTATTATAAATATATGCCTATGAGGTAAAGAAAGACCATAACGCTCCTTTTATAAACAAAGAAACAGCAACTCAGAAAATGTAAGCAACTTGTCCAAGATCCTGCAGCTAATAAGTAATGAAACTAGCCTTGAACCTAGCACTCTAGCTTAAGAAATACTCTTTCTTTCATGCTGCTTAGAAGCCCCACTTTCTAGGTGTAAACATTGAGCAACTAGCCTATTTTTCTTTAGACTCATTTTCTTTATCTAACAAAGAAAACCATGATAATGCTTCTATTATTCTGGATTACTAGAGGTAACACACACCAGTTAAGAACAAAAGGGACATTTTTGATTTACGGAATTTGTTTGGGACCAGACATTCAGTCACTGTCATCTCTTAACACCATTTTTTCTCTGGGTTGGCTTCACTCTCGGTAGAGTCAACAGCTGGTGCTTGTGGCAGCTACAGGCTTACACCCTATTGGTCAGAGAAACTCTAAAAAAAGTATCTTTTCTCCAATAGTTTCCATAATCATCCTGAGATAGGTCAATCCAAAATAAGTCCAGTGGACCACAGTCACAGTAGCACATAGGACAGAATACACCGATTGAACATCACTATGCTATGCTTCAACACACAGAGAAGGGAGTTGGTGAACCCCTAAATTCCATCGACTCGTGGAAATTGAACTGCTCTCCAAAAAATCTACGTGTTGCTACTAGAGGATTAAGGAAACTGGCATTTTAAGCATCTACTAATGTATAATCACATCACAAATCCGATTCTATTCTTATTCCTCACAATATCCCCAGGAGGACATTTGGGTGGGCATTCTTATTAGAATCATGTTGTATTTGAAGACACTATGGCTTAGCGATGGGAAAGAACTTAACGCAGGATCACTAGATTGCTAGCTTGTAGGATTACATAGTCGGGAAGCACACAGATATACCAACTCTAGATTTTGTGCACTAAGATTAGAACTGGAACGCGTCATCTTCTTAATTGGCAACCACTCTCTTAAATAACACTTTCTTCGGATTTGAACCAGTACTTGTGAGTGTCTACAGAATTGTCTCCTCACAGTTCATACAACAAGGGACTTTGCCTCCATTTATCAGGAAAAAACCATTCCAGAAGACTTAAAGATTGAGAATTGCCATTAACATATTGAATTTCTTACCTCCTATCTGCCCTTCCCAACTGGAACACTGGGTAATTTGAAAAGGATAGAGCTAAAAAAATCTTGACCCTCTGTTGTCTATTTTATCAGCTCCACAGAGCAGGGGTGATGCCAGCCCAGGAGCCACGCCAGCAGACAGATTTTGCTTGGTGAGCGTAAGTTCTTGGCCCAGAGTTTGTTATCTTTATAGATATGTTGTAAGGAGGCACTAAGGGAAATAGAATCTGAACCAGAGTGGAATCATGAAGCAGCAGCTGTGCAAGCGAAGCTCCAAAGCAAAATCCAGCTGAGAAATCACCCAGCAGAAAGAAAGCAGACAGAGCAATCTGCAAGCAGTAAATTTCAGAGGAATCTCACACTGTCTGTACATCCATTTATATAAAATCCATTAAAATATTCTATAATTATTTAATACAGGGTTTGAGATGTACGGTCATTGAAATGTAAAGATGTTTAGATTATAAGCAATTTACATCCGCCATCTCCTTAATCCCCAATCACTTCCTGAGGTAGTTACTATTATTTCCATTTTGAAGATGAGAAAATCAAGCTTAGATATATATATAAACAGTTCAACATTTCAGTCACCACACAGATGAGAGCCCCGACTGACTCACTGTGCTATGCAGCCCTCGAAATATCCACAGAGAAGGGCAATGAAAACCATACCCTAAATATTAAGACCTGCTGTCTATAAACAGCTAATATTGTGTGTGTTTGTTCTTTTTGTTTTGTTTATTTCTCTTTTGGATTATTTTTATTATAATGAAAATTAAAATAATAAACATATCACTTTAGTAACTCAAATCATTATTATAAGTCAAATAAAATATACTTAATTTCTATTAAGAAATATTAAAATAAACTTTAAAATCAAATAACTAACATATATCACTTTAGTAACTCAAGTTATTATAAATCAAATAAAATTTATTTAATTTCCATTAAGAAGTATTAAACTTTTAAAAACCATATAAGTAGGAATTTTCTATGTTCTGTGAGTTCAAAATGTATAAAATAGATTCTTTCCTTTCAAAAAACTCAACATCTTGGACTGAAAAGATATGACTCATGAATAAATTATAAGCAAGCGCTAAACTGGTTACAGGAACCTAGCTCTGAGAGTGATTGATGATTGGATTTCTTTGCATTCATAACTTTGATAATTGCTAATATTGATAGAAAACTCAGAGATGCTTAAAACTCACAAGATCTATTATCTCACTTAATTCTGAAAGCAACTATGTAAAATACTTAGCCAAAATAGTAAGGCTTGCTGATTACTGATGGGGAGAGCAGAACTCAGAGAAACTGAGTGACTTCCTGGGGGTTAGACAGCTAATACGAAGAATTGATGGCTTTGAACCCGGGGAGGCTGACCCTAAGCTCAGGGCTCTTGTCACCATAGAGTGTAGCCTCCTGTATAGCATGTTATACTTTTCACAATGTTTCACATTTATATTATTTTTACTAAGACAATTAACTGGTTCATGTAGAGTATTTACTGTATAAAAAGAAGTTTATGGGGTTCTGGGAATACAAAAGTGAATAAAACCCACAAGAAAATTATATTTGGGGGATTAAACATTGAAAGTACTAAAAAACATAACTACGGAAAGAAAAGTATTAGTTTTTCCACCTTTCATTTAGTTCTTTTGCAGTTCCACATTTCTATAAATATTAAATTAAGTACATTCTATTTTATTATAAACACCATAAACTTCTCACAATTCCCTACCCTCTTTTTGTCTAAACGCTGTATATAATAATCTACTCCGATTTCTTTTTAATATACATAAAAACCACAATCACAGAATATTAGATCTGGAAGAAATATGAAAAGGAATACAGAGTAAATGCTCAAATATTTTTCTTTAATTAACAAGCAACTGAATGAACGAAGGAGATGCCTGTTATTCAAAGGATCCAATGACAAGATAGAATATTTTCTATTAAGTTTTGGTTGCAAAATCTCTTGTATGAGCATCAACTAGCTACATTCTATCTCTGCCTCCTACTCAAAGGCTTTTAAGATCAAGACAAGAAAGCACAGTTAAAATTGGTGAAATGTGAATTTATTTCCCGATAGTATATGGTTTTGAAAATATAAAGTAACATGGGCTGTTTACAAATAAAATTTAAAACAATCAGTCTCATGTAAAATTTTTACATGATAGTCACTTCTTACTATATCCTGATCTCATATCCATCACTGGCATTTGACAAATAGACATCCATGTTTTTCTATGTATATCGATCATTATTTTTATATTATAATTTTTAATTTATTTCTATTATCTAAATATTTTACTATAAATTGCTTGCTTTCTTAGTTTGGAAAAAAAAAACAAAAACAATTGTGTTGGTTTTAAATATTTCTTGAGAATATCCTACGTCTGTGCTGATAGGTAAACGATGTCCTGGCTGAGAATATGAGTTTTGCATTCAGGCAGATACAGGTTTGACTCTGTAGTACCTATGTCATCTCACACAGTTAACTTACTCTGTGAGCTTTTGTTTCTTCATTAGTCAACAGCAATAATAAATATAGCTTCCTAATAATGTAGTGAAGAATACTTTTAGATCATCTGCAGAAGTATTTAGTACACAGTACCTGGCACACAAGAACTGCACAGGTGTTCACTATAATAATATCATTATTTGTAAAATGAAATATTCTGAAGCATCGATGTACTGGGTTAAACAGTTAAAATTTGAATTCCCTCAAAATTAATGTCCACCCAAAACCTTAGAATGTGACCTTATTTGGAAATTAAGTTAACTTTGCAGATATAATTAGTTAAGATAAGGTCATACTAGTTTAGAGTGGGCTCTAATCCAATATCTGGAGTCTATATAAGAATAAGTAAATTTGGACACAGAAATACATACAAAAGAGAAAGATACAGGGAGAATAACATGATGTTGGAGGTAGAGACAAGAAGAATGCATGTATATGCAAGCCAAATATAGCCAGCAACCATTACAAGCTGGAAGAGGCAAGGAAGGGTTATCCCCTAGAGCCTTCAGAGGGAGCATGGCTCTGCCAATACCTTGATTTTGAACTTCCAGCCCCCAGAACTATGAGGCAATAAATTTCTGTTGTGAGCCACTTAGTTTATGGTAATTTGTTACCACTGCCCTAGGAACCTAACACAATGAATATATTTTTAGCCATTTAAAACTTGATATACATTTAGAGTGTGTTATTGTATTTGTTGTTCTATACAATCTTACAGATTTTTCGGTGACAGATTCCAGAAATACATTTGTTAAGCCAAAGATAGATGCATTTAAATTTTTGATATCTACAGCCAAACTGCTCTATAAAGAGATTGTATAAAATTATACTCTCACATCAGTATATGAGAGTGCCCTTTCTGTACAGTCTCACTAACAACGGATAGTACCAATTTTTGCACGGAAGAGCTGTGGAGTATTTCACCAATTATTTTAACTTATCTGTGCCTTAATGTCTCCCACCTCTGAAATTAAGATAGAAATAGTATTTACTGTTTAAGTTGTTGTGAGAATAATATGTGTCAAATACTTAGAATAGCACCTGACATATAAAAAACAGCTTAATTTGGTTTGTATTTGTTATTATTATAATTGAAGTCTTCAAGAAGAATACCCTTCAGCTCAGAAACCAAAGCACCTTTCATTTAAGAATTCTTGCAAATTATTGGTGATTATGAACAATTCTCAGTCCAGCTGCTTCCAAGTCTATTTCTTATCAAGTAGAGGTTTTCTTGATCTTGGTCAAACATTAAAGATGCCATTAGAGGGAATTACAAGAGAAATGCCTTGTCTCTATTGTTCCCACTATGACTGGCCACCACCTAGCTTTTTTCCTTCCTTTCTTCCTTCACTCCCTCCTTCTTTTCTTTCATTTTCTTCTTTTTTTCTTTCCTTTCTCTCTTATCCTTCTTTCTTTTTTCCTCCCTTCCCTTCTTTCTCAAGAGACAGTGTTGTATTCGGGGTAACTCCTCAAAATATACACTGGACGTAGAGTTAGAAGAACTGATTCATGTTCAGTCTCTGCCATTGCAAAGCACATTTAACTGGTACAAGTCATTTAATTACTCTGGATGTTAGTTTCACAATTTCTTAATTAATTCGTTTCCCAAAAATTTCTTGAGAACCTCCTATGGGCTGATAGGTAAAGACATAATAGTGAACAAGAGAGACATAGCAATTGCTCCCATGGAATTTGAAATCTAAAATCTAATGATTTCTTTATTGTTGTGATAAATCTACACTAGGGAAGTAGAAAGGCATGTAGCAGGGGTGTTTATCTCAGGCTAGAAAGTCAAAAAACACTCCTCTAAGGAAGTGACATTGAATCTGACATCTGAAATTTGACTGAGAGTAATCTAGGCAAGATGGTAGAAAAAGAGTTGTAAGCAGAGGGAACAGGACATCTGAAGGCTCGAGGCTAGGTGTGCAGCTCATAATTGGGAATCTAAGAGAAGGCATGTGTAGTTGGAAGGCAGAGAGGGTAGTTAAGTGAAATGAAGATGGTTGGGTAGGCAGGGGCTAGATTATGCATAGTTTATAGACTATGTTAACAACGTAAATGCTTATGTGGGAAATAAAGAAGTACATTTCGATTCCATGCCACAGTTGTGCAAGTGATTTTATGACTCTACTACAATGGGTTAATAGTATCAACTAAAATCATACCACACACTTTTAGAATTTCTCATTATAACTATGGGATGGGAGAAAGGACTGGAAGCAAGGCAAACCATTAAAGAAACTCTTATAATTGTTAAGGAATAAAGTAATACAAACTTGGACTAGATATTTACAATGATGATGAAAATGAACTGATGAGTCATGTGTAACAGGCATTAAGGAATAATTGCCTTTTATAATTAAAAAAATCTAGACCATCTAGCTCCTATAAGACAATTAAATCCCATCACCATTTAGTTGGCCGTGGCTGCCTGAAGCACTATGTTAAGAAAGATTCTGAAGATACAACATGGAAAGGGAAATGTGTCCTGAGCAATTAATTACTAATGGCTATGATGGGTGTAGGAAGGATGAGTACAGCAGGGATTCTCAGATACACTCTAACTGTCGCTTCTTTTACAGGCTAATAACTGAGACAAGAGAGGCCAAGTAAATTTTGAGATTTCAGGTTTCACAGCTTGTACTAAAGCTGAGACTAGCTCTTGTCTCTTTCTTGTTTCATATGCTCCCTTTATGTGGTTTACTCTGCTGGACTACATTCACTTTAAGGCTATCATTCCTTTCATTCATCCTTGTGTAACTCCCTTCTAAGAGTGTGAATCAGATGACCCACTCCTTCACATCAGCTTTAAATAATGTAAACAGTAATCTAACATGCTCTCTATAAAATAACCATAAAATACTTATCAAATAACTAAGTTATATCCTAAACAATTACTTGACTTTAGGTGTTATTTCCCGTATAAGTAAGAATTAAGTATTGTTATTAAGCAATGTTTTATATCGAATTTATACAAGTCTGCAATTTTTACCAGCTTGCTTCCACTGGCAGTGAAGGGTTTTAATGAAAAGAGAGGCATAGCCAGGCTGAGATTGCGCCTTCTTTGAGAAGTATAGAGCAAGAAGGGAGTGGGTAGAGAAAGGGGCTGGGAGAACAGAAATATAGTTGTACAGGAAAAATGATGAAGGTAGTATTCGAAATAAAGATGTATATGTATTAGAGAGAAATTCTGGTGGCAGAATAAAGATTCATTGCAGAAATAGACCTGCTTTAGCTTATTCTAAGAGTGCCTTTTCAGACATTCATATTTTTTCCCCAACAGGGGTGAAATTTTGATAATAATGCCTAACTCACAATGTTGTTCTAAGACATAATGAAAGAGTACGTGGAAATAACTGGTTATAGCGGAGACCACAAAATGGTTTTCTGTCAAATAACTTCACTAGACTTATGGGCTTTATTTCCTGGAAAACAGCTCTCAGCCCCAAGCTCACCTTTTTTCTTTTCCTCCTATATAGGCCCCACACTATACAGTATATCCTACCCTACGGTCATTTCGTTTTGTAATAGATCCACACAGAACCTCAACTAAGAAAAAGTGATAACTGGGAAGTAGAGATTAAGTTGATCGGAATTTTAAGAGATACTTGGTAGACTGACCACATATGCCAAAATTTGCCTAGGACAATTTTGTTTTCATCTACTGTCTTTGTATCATTATTAATTTCTTCTGCTTCCACTCTCAAAGTTTGGATGATAAATTATACAACCATCTACCCTTTGAAGTTCTGTATCTCTCTCTCTAAGTTCTCTTCCTCTTTTAATCTCTCTCTCACTCACTCTTTTTTCCTATCATGTATTTTAATCTCACCGTATTTCAGTTTTTTTTGAAGTCTTCCCTTTCCTTATAGTTTATTTTCTTTTACTTTCTCTTCATTATTCTCTTCACACCTTTCTCCTATCAAACAGCTGTCCCCATTTCTTGTTCTTCATTCCCCCTTAATCTCTTTTTTTTCTCTACCTTCATCTCCATCTCTCTCTATATATCTTCATTCTATCTCCCTCCTACACTCTCCTCCTTCCTGTTTATTATTTCCATCTAACTAGTCCCAGTATTTCCATCTGTATCACTTATGGTAAAGCCTGAGAGAAGCACCCCTATGAGTGGACCAGTTGTCTCAGTTTACCTCTGGTATCCATATATGGGCCTAGGAAGAGAGGTGGACTTAGAGGAGGATGAGTAATGACAAAGAAGTGATACATTGGTCACAGCTTGCTAGCTACAGAGGAGAGTTTAAAATTGGATTTGAAAAACAGGGGTAGCCCAACCCCGGAATAGATGGCCTCAAAGCACTGATGATTTTAAAATTTCATTTTATTTACCAAAGGCTTGGAGTGAGGTTACTCAGATTTCACCTCAGGCTCACCCTCCTTTGGGAATCTAATCATAGAGCAACATCATCATAAAAATAAAAATAGCTCATGCATCTATTTGTCATCCCTCAGGATTCAGCTAATCAGAGCATCTCTGAGCTATAGACAGAGAGCAGGGACATTAAAGCAAATTTGTTGGTGCCACACTACAATTGAGTTCAAGATTAGAAGAGAGGGCAGGATGGGTTCTATGACTAATGATGAAGCATATGACTCAAAAGGGCTTGCAAGTCCTAAAACGTGAGCACTTTAAACTCAGAGTATGACTGTGAACTCCATCTTCTGATCTTGGAGTCAAGAAGGCTGGCTGTATCTTCCCATCAGTAAGACATAAAGATTTGGCAGCTGACTCAGGACACTTCTAAGTTTTTCCAGAGAAGATAAAGGACCACCTAAGGTGACTTAGGTGACATTGGGTACCTTAGATATGAACTAGGACTTTTCCACTTTCTATGATAACACACTGCCTTATTTCAATGAAAAACTGAAGGCAGGTATTGTCCAAGGCTTGAAGAATGTTAGACTTAAAGAAACTTTACAGACCAAGATTAATATTTCTCAACTTTAATGTGCAAACCAATTACCTATGGATACTGTTAAAAATGCAGGTTCTGATCCAGTAGGTACAGGTGAGACTATGCATTTCTAACAAACTCCTAGGAGCTGTTGATTTTACTTATCTACAGACCCTATTTGAACAGTAAAAATTTTAAGCTATTCCACCTTTTTATGGATGTGATGTGAAGAAGGCTTCAAGAAGAAGGATGACAGTTTCAGGTATATGATACGGTGATTAGACATTTATACAATACTGTATGTCAACTATAAACAAACAACTATATATATGTGTGTGTGTGTGTGTGTGTGTGTGTGTGTGTGTGTATATATATATATATTTTTTTTTTTTTAAGGAGAAGAAGGATGAGAGGATCACCATGTGCATTGTTGACAGAGCTGGACTAGACTGAAAGAAGAAATAGTGTGTCTTTGTTTTCTTCTTGTATGTTGTATTCTTCTCACTTGTACTACCTTTGCAGTCAGACAAGTTCAAGTATAAACACCAATTATAAACACCAAGTAGACAAGTTTTAATGTCTACTGAGACAAGTTTTAATGTCTCAGTCTTCTTCATCCATGAAATGGAATTAAAAATCCTTCTACCTAAGCAATTTTTATAAGAATTAAATAAGAAAATACATATAAAGTGATTGGCATACTGTCTGGCACATAGTATATACTTTTATAAAATAGTATTCACTTTTCGTACTATATTCAGGTTAAACTAATGAACAGAATTGCAAACACACACACACACACACACACATTAAAAGTTACTAGATATTAAAAGGAAGAGAAAGGCATTACTTACAGAAAAGTTTCTCTACCTTCTAAGTATTTAATAACCAAACAACCAAATTTCTCAATTGAAAGTCTGGTTCTAAGGGCTACAACCCATGACTGTGCAAGTTGAGCCGTGTACGTGCCTGGCAGCCATCATTCACATCACAGTTACCATGAAACTGTATGTTCACCACAGTCGTCTGGCAGGTAGCAGTAAAGTGTGTAGAGTAAGATGTACCTTTTTTCTGATTTGCACAAAGATCCCTTTGGACTAGCATCAGTACTGCCTTTACCAAACCTCTAGGCATAATCCCCAGGGGGCTGTACAGCTTAATAAGCATCTTGCCTAGTCTTCCTCTGTATCTCTGCTCCTTGTCTCTCCTCAGAGACACAGGAAAAATTGTTTCTAAGTCTCTTATCAGTCAAGTGACCATCCCGTTTTGTTCATAAAACAAGGAAAATGTAACTATTTCCACCTCTACCAATCACCTCACTTTGTCCCAGTCAGTTCTCAAAAAATTCCTCAATCGTGGTTGACTACTGGGATCAATCTCACTTAAGTAAGACCCACCACAACTAAGATGTTAAAGATGTCCTCAAACTTACCTCTAATAAGAAGCAAAAAAAAAAAATCTATAATCACATCAACTAGAGCAGAAATCATACAGAAATTATACATAATTAACAAAGAGAGGTTAATTTTCTCAGAGTTTATGGTGAAACATTGGACAATGGTAAAAGACTTGGGGACCCAGCAATACCAAAATTCTGCCCTCTGGCACAGAAATACGTCCCCGTATGGGGTCCATACTGTTAAAAATAAGACAATAGGCTCAAAATAAAGTTACTTATGTCGCACCACCAAACTGAAATTCAATGATAGTTTTGGCTCTCTCAGAAATAGAATCTTAATCTAGTCGATCAGGAATCACATGATCAACACTAGTTAGGTCATTTCCCTAATAGACATCTGCCATCTCCTAAAGGAAAGTAATTGCACTAACTAACTGGCTTATTTATTTGCCTAGTATCACTTCCTTGTTCTGCTCTCTTCTGCTTATGAAAGTCTTTCATTTTTACCATTCCATGGAGCTCCATTCTATCTTCTAGATTGGACACTGCCCAATTCGAATCAATTTTTCCTCAGATAAACTTAAAATTATTTTAATATGCCTGTTTATCTTTTTAACAACACAAGGCAACATAATAGTTTATTAACTGAGTATACTTTTGCTCCAAACTCCCACGAAGAACTCTCGTAAGCTGGACAATATAATTGTCATTTTGAATCAACCAACGTTCTGTGGTCTCCAGCATGATTAGTGCTTTCTACACATTCTTTCGTTAAGTCGCACAACAACACTGCGTGTCAGGCATTATTAACATTTTACCATCAATGGAACAGGATCTCGGATGGGTGAAACAGCTTGCGTAAGATCACCAGTATATAAGTCATAGAGCCAGGACCCCAAAGCATTTCCCTAGGATCCTTCTTGCTTTTATTTTTATTTTTTCCAGATTAGGGCACCCTAGAGATTTGAAGAGACTCATTGGAGACTAAATGGGTGGGTCACAGATGTTCCAACTTCTTCCCCACAGTCCATGCCACCTGGCACCACCTGGCCCTATGATCCATTGCCAGGTGGAAAGGCCACCTCATTCCATAACAATCAGAGCCTGGAATGAAAGCAGTAAAATAGGCAGCTGCCCTTTCCTGTGTTCTGTTTTCACTGCAATTGCTGCTGAGATAATCAGATGTTTGCTCCAAGTGATAATTTCTTGTTTGTTTACCCTGGCCATTTGATGCCCAACCTAGGCTGTGGCTGGCAAGATGAAAATTCCGCAGGGTGGCTGGTGACATCTGAGAGTGGGGAGGCAAAATTGGCACCAAGAGATGTATGCACAGCCAGCAATGAGCAGCAGGTAAGGTTCAGCTTTTTCTAATATTCAAAAGGAAAAGCAAAGCCCGGATCATGGGCATTTGCTCTGAAAATATGAGTTCTGTTATCAAGACCAGAAAGACCATTAATGGTAGGCTCATTTAATTTGAGGGTGCCTCTTAGAGTCCCTTACCCTCTCTTGCTCTTTTACCCCTGATCTGTAAAAAAATGATGCTATGATCATTAAACTATAAAATACATTTACCTTTTTGAAAAATAGATATTTATTGAGTGTTCCTATATTTTAGGCACTGGGCTAGTTGCAGCAGAGACAATGAAGAATAAAACAAATATGGCGGCTACTCACATAAATGTCACAGTTTTGTGACTATCACAGGCAATGAACAGTGGTTGTTTTTATTATAAATAATAGTATAGAATACTATTAAAATTCTTCTTGAAACCCTCTTGTCTTGGCTTCTAGAATGCCATGATCTCCTGGTTCTGTCCCTAACTTAACGGCCTCTTCATTATTTGCAAACACAAAGGACATTTACAGTGGCCTAAAAAGTTCTATAAGATCTGGCCCCTATTAACATTCACCTTATCTCTTTTCACTCTCCTCTTCACTGAGTCGACTCGGGTCACATGATGAAATACTGCTAAGCCTGCCCCCTGGCCTGGGGTTCAATGCGCTTGCTTGTCCTCTGCCAAAAATGCTCTTACCCTAGGAATCTGCATGGCACCATCCCTGTCCTCCCTCACGCCTCTGCTCTAATTTCACATTTTCAGCATGTCCTTTCCCAACTACACTATTAACAAATGCAACCTTCTTCCCACAACTGCCACTTGTCTCTTTCATTATTTTTCCCCAAGTCAGTTACCACCACCTGACATGCTTCATGTAAAAATATGAAACAATAATATGGTAAGCTAGTACCTATACATGCATGCTCAATGAGGAGAGGAGTCTTTATCTGTTTCCATTTGTTGCTATATCTCCAAATACCAGTGTAGGGTCTGGCACATAGTAGGTTTTTGATAAATATTTATCAAATGGAGATATGAATGGATGAATGAATGAATGTGGTGCTTAACGGGAAGACCGAAACTTGTCTAGGATTATTCCCGAATCCCTATTTTTTTTTAAGCTATAAAAAAAATTACATAACTTTTATAATATTTTAATCAATATTATAATAATAATTAGTAGTAGTAGAGTTAGTAGGCTGTTGTAATACCTTCTTTAAGTAAACTGAATCAATTTCATGCTGGCTAACCTGCCCTTCCTCCATCATGGTATCAATCATTCAGTGTGATAAAATGAATTTTCTTCAATAGGGAAAATACCTTTCTCTCCATGTACATTTTGTGCAACCAAATGTGGCTCTCAAACACATTTGACAATACAACTAAATTATGTCATGTCCTAACAGGTATCATAAAAACTAGGGGAAGTTTATTAACATTTGCATATATTGCAGATGTTCCCATGTACATTTTGAAAAAGATGTGTCATGCATTTGATCAGACTCAGAAAAGCCATGCAACAGAGGTTAATCTTGTTTTGCCTCTATCTCATTCATTCCAAGGACAGTTTCAAAACGCATTACCTGTATTTAAAAAGCTGCACAATGCCCTTGTGAACTGAGCACAGATCTCAACTTTATTGCGCAAGGAAAGATAGTGGTTTAGTGTAAAGAAAAAATGTCCAAGTTGAGAATAAAACCAAGGTCCAAATTTGTCATGGAAGCATTATTTTATACCTCCTCACAATTCTGCTTTTATTTTCAAAAACGCAGAAATCAGATGGAAGGATGATGGGTTACCCTTTGTGAATCATTGTATCTCACTTTTAAAATTGGTCTAAGACATCAATCTAGGATGCTTGCCCCATAAAGAAACAGCGTAACTTAGTATAGAAACATCGGTAATACAGGAAGAATAGATGTCTGTTCACTTCTGCATCACAGCCAAAAATTTGCTGAGCAATCCATTTATAACTTCTTCAGTCTATAATAATAGGCATTCCAAAAAGGAAAAAAATAAACAGAAATTGAAGGCTCAATCAAACATTAATATTAAGTAGAAATATCACTTCGAATACACAGGCCCTAGGTCTTCAAAAGTTTCTATTGAAATCTATTGATTTGACTTGCTAGATAATCATGGATGATTTTTTTTTCTTTTCTGTAGAACTGAGATAGTAAAATGGGGTTTGATTTTCCTGAACAGTGAGTCTAATGGTCAAATGAAATCATATAT
>NW_011888842.1:4150076-4161746 GCF_000151845.1 Pteropus vampyrus | reverse complement strand
TATTTTAAAGCTCTAGTATACTAAATTTAAATGATGATGGCTAATATTAAAGAAAAAATAGCTCTGTGGAGGAATATTCCAGTGCATTTTGTTAAATCCTAAAGAGTACTTGTAATGTATTTAAATGATGATTAAATTAGACCTGATGGATTAGATGTAACATTCAATTGGCTAGTAATTCAACTCTGATAGTTTACTACTGTCATCACTCTTGGACCTAGTGTGATCTCAGTTCTTCGGGGTAGCACTAAAGATTTCCTGGTCCCCAACTTCTGAAGAGTGGGAGGCAGGGAAGGTTGGAGACATCTACTACTTCAGGTGCCTACAGAGCAGGTGCCTTTATATTTATGAAGAAATCGATGACCTCAAGCCTCCATATAGTCATCACCTTTTGGACCAGTCCCTGCCTCATCTAGTTTATTCAAGTCACTTGGACTCTGACATTTTTCCTCAAATACAAATACATTCCTGCTTCAGGATCTTTCCTGCTCAGATCCCCATGACTAACTCTAGTAGTCCTTCAAGTCTGCTTATATGTTATCTTATTAAGAAAAGGTGTCCTGACCATCACCACCATCTGCTCTTCCTAGCCCTCCTTTTCCCTTTCCTTTCTTTTATTAGTCTCTATAGTAGTTACATTCATCTGACATATGATATATGACCTTTGCTATTTGCTTACTGACGATCATATGCCACACTAATGGTAGGCATCACAAAATTGGGGGAGTTGTCTATTTTATTTACTGTTATATGCACAGAGCCTCCAATGGTGTCTGGCACATAGTAGGTGTTTCTTGATATCTACTGAATAAAATGATACATATAAATAAACCAGTGAGATAAGTCCAGATGATGATATGTGCTCTGAAGAAAATAAAATAGCAGTGATATAAAAAACTGATTGGGCATTATTCAGACATGGCACTAAGGAAAGGTCATTTGTAGTATTTGAGATGAGGCCTGAAATGATGATAAGGAGCCAGCCTTGGGAAGAAATGGGAGCAGAACATTCCACACAGGAGGAAGAGAGTTTGTTGAGAACCTAACTGGGAAGGAAGTAAGCTCGGTATATTTGAGGGGCAGAAAGAAGTCCAGGAAAATTTATGTGTAGAGAATCAAAGAAAAAGTAGAAGATCAAGATGGAGGGAAAGACAGGGGCCAGAAAGTGCAAGGTTTTGTGAACCAGAATAAGAAGATGAATTTGATTCTCAGTGTAGTGGGGAGGTTTTATTTACATATGTATAGGCAAAATCATGGGAGTTATATAATATCATAGAGATTTTTAAAAATAAACTTTCTTCCATCCCCTACCATTTAAAAGTAAAACTGTCTTTTAAACTCAGGCCCAACCAAGCAAAACAATTTTATTGGGCTTAACATTTTGAGTTTACAAAAATTATATTTACTTATGTGGATATACTATTAGAATATTGAGTAAGCTTCTTCAGACCACATGACCTGCTTTTGTACTGGCTTACCCAGAAGAATGCTGCCTGCCAATCCCACTTGAACAGCGGTGCATTTCAGTTTTTCTTATACTTAGAGATTTTCGTCAGCTGCCTTTGTGTGACTGAAAAACTTGAACAACAAATCCTCAGTGCCCATCATATCCACTGTTCTACAGATATAGGCTGATTTTTATCTTCCTTTTGCATGAGAAATTTGGCCAATATGCTCATCTAATTTAGCCTACTATGAGAGTATTTTCTGAACCAATTAAATAATCACACTGTTCAAAATTAGATGATTAAAACTAATAATGTTAAGACTCCTTCAGTGAAGAATATAATGTAAAAACAAACAAACAAAAACCTTGAAACCCAGCAGAAGGTACTTATAGAGACATCCATATTTTGATAAATAAACACTGAAGAGTTGAGTATAAATAACAGAATTAAGATTCCTTTGAAAAGACTATTCCAAATACTGCCTTTTTTTAGAAGTTGGAAACAAACAATACTAGTGAGTAGAAATGATTGAGAAGATATGCAACTGTGAGTGTGTGCACAGGTGTATGGAATATTTTTCCTTCTTTCTTTGGTCATTGTCCATCTGTCCATGTGTAGATACTACCAATGTGGTTACTCAGCCTATGACCTCTAATGTAGATGCATAGTAGATGTCCTTTGCATATCTGTGGCACTTTATAGCTTACCCAAATCCATCACATATACTGTCTTGCCTAACATGAGAACTAAGTGGTTTTATTCTCATTGGCAACAGAAAATTCCCATGAATAACTTCAGGAATGAGAAAAAATAAAGTTGCTGCAAAAGTGTTAGCCATTAGCACACGTGGAGCCCACATCTTGCTCTCTCTCTACTCTCATTGACCAAATTAAAAAAAAAAAAAAAAAAGACTCCTTGGAAAAATGGCTAATTCTTTGACTGAGGCAGGACATATACAAGATGAGCCTAGAGCACCTTGTAGTGGCAGAAAATAAAAAGAATGCTCAAGAAAAGAAAAAAAATGATGAGACTGTGTCAAACAGACACAGAAGCCAATTAAAAGGACTCTCACTGGTTAAAGTTGGAAAACTTTTAGCAACAAAATAAGTCAAATTGAATTATGACCCAAAGTGTAAAACTAATATGTATGAGTCAATATTGATACAGATAAATGATTGAATAAATAGATGGATGGGGGCAAGAGATCCATGCAGATTTCCAAAGAATTTATGGGGACACTTAGCCGTCATAACACCTACTCTGTAAATGTGGGATGTGCATAGTGATTTCCTTTATGAGTACAGTATAGAAAGGGAAAAAAATTGTAACTTTACAGTGGAGAAACCTGACAAACATGACCTCAGCTAGTTGACCAAGGTCATGTGATAAGTCCTGTTGATAGTCTATACCCTTGATAAGTTATGAAAATGGTACTTTACTTCTATGGCCTTGTTCCCCTAAACATAGAATCCCAGTCTAATCATGAGAAAAACATCAGATAAATGAAAATAGAGAGATACTCTATAAAACGCCCGATCAGTACTCCTCAAAACTGCCAGGGTCATTGTCTAAGTCAGCTTTGGCTGCCATAACGAAGTGCCATAAAATGGATGGCTTAAATGACAGAAGATTATTTTCCTACTGTTCTGAAGGCTAGAAGTCCAAGATCAGGATCTCAGCATGGTTGGGTTGTGGTGAGACTCTTCCTGGCCTGCAGATGGCCACCTTCTCACTGAGTTTTCACACGGTAGAGGGTGGGGTTGGGGTTTGGGGAGAGGCTTGCGGGCAAACTCTCTGGTGTCTTGTCTAATCTCATCATGAGGGTACTACTCTCATGACTTCATCTAAACCTAATTACTCTCAAAGGCCCCATCTCTAAATATCAGAGCATTGGGTGTTAGGGCTTCAACATATGAATTTGGGGGAGGGATATACTTAATTCACTTCATAACAGTTATTGAAAAGAAGAAAAATTAGATAAACTGTCATAGCCAAGAGGAGCCTAAGGAGATGTGATAACTAAATGTAATCTAGTACCCAGAATGGGATCCTGGGACAGAAAAAGGAAATTAGGAAGGAAACTAAGGAAATCTGAGTAAAGTGTGTACAGTAGTTAATAATAATATATCAATATCCATTCATTAATTATAACAAATATACCATACTAATGTAAAATGTTAATAATAGGGAAAACAGTGGAATATATGGAAATTTTATGAATTAACTTTGCAGTTTTTCTATAAATCTAAAACTGTTCTAAAAGTAAGCTTTATTTTTAAAAGTGTAAAATTAGAAGGTCATTTGAAAAGCCCAAACCAGGATATGCTGGTTAACTGAAGATCCTTTTCTCATTACAAACTGTAATCCCTTTTAAATATTCTGTCTAATTTATCTGCTTTGAGACCATTAGGTAGCAGAGGTCCCCACAGGTTAATTAAGTTGTTGTGTGTGCTTTTTTAAGCATTTGCATTTGTGTGCTATGCAGTCTTTTCATTCTTTTATTCTTTTTGGCCATTTCACCCTTTGCCCTCCATTTTACCATTACAAAGTGCTGGTTAAATGGGAAAAATCCAACTGCCATTATTATTAGGTAGACCTGGTATTGTATAATCTTTATCATACTGCAAATGTCAGCTTATTAATCAGTGTAGTATCCTTCCAACATGATTATTCCAGTCACTTTTTCTAGAGTGTAGAAAACTAACAGCTGAGTGAATTTTTCAATCCATCTCAGTAAGTTATTAGGATGTTACCTAAATTCTTCATCCGAAAGTTCTAACACAGACAAAAGAAGTTGTTGGACTTGGAGGGAATCTTAAAAAATATTTTAGGTCATCTTATTCAAACATTTATAATTTCTCCCTCAACACATTTGATGGGTCATTTCAGGTCCTCTTGAAATCTTTCAACGCCAAAGAGCTCACTGCCTCATAAGGTAACTCAGGAGTCATTAGAAACGGTAAGTGAGTATGGGAATAGAGCTTACTTCCCTGTCATTATTGCTTTTATTAGAAAACACTTCTTATAGTGACTTGTAATGTGCTTCCCTATTTCAGCAATTTGGCTCTAGTTGTATCTTTCAGAGCAATACAAAGTTTTTCTACTCTTGAGGTAGTTAAGAGTTGTGAAATGAGAGTGGTCTATAGACAGTGAGACTCTTATTCTACTTCTGAAGCAATTAGTAAAGATAAAGGTAATTTACAAAAATAAGAGAACTTAAATCACTGGTGAAGAATCACGTCAGGAAATAGTAATACAAAATAATCAATACCCAGATATATGCTACTAAATTACAGAATTCAAGATATTATTCACAGTCAGGTTGTAACACCAGTGGACTAAAAGTAGTCTGGCTATACACCATAGAATATCTCAGGAATTAATTATACACTCAAAACAGTTAATAGCAATTTGATTGTCTCTCTTCAGAGAAGGGAAGAAAGTCATTGAGAGTAGATGGAAAGTCTTGAGTTTCACAGTAGACCCTTAGTTCTATTAAATTTAATGCTTTTGCATGCCTTAAATCTGTTAAAAATTGGTTAATTTAAAAACAAATTGGGGATTTATGCATTACAAAGATAAATAGGTGCATGTCTGAGAAAATACACAAAATCCTGAAGAAGAGAGAAAACCTACTGCATTATCATATGCTTCAAAATCTTGGTTGTTGGTTATGTTTTGATCATTTCCATCTCATTCTTTTGAATGTGTTTTAAGTAGCTGAAGTCATGCTATAGACACTAATTTTACCCTAATTTCTTGGCTTAACATCCATTTTGTGTACATGCATTTTTTTTTCATTTTATTTCAAAATTATTATAAATATTTTAATGGGTACCTGATATTTCAAAAAATGTACCACAAATCAATCAATATTTTATACTTTATTGGATTGGCTTCGTAATGCTTTCTCTGTGTTTAGTATTATTTCCTTAGGATAGATGTCCAGGGATAGAGCTCTGTAGTCAAAATGTTTCAGCATTTTTAAGATGGCTAATACATTTGTGAAATTGATGACATTTGTTTATAACAAAGGTCATATGTGTATTTCTTTACAAGATGCTCAAGGCTGTATACTCTCTAGTAAAGCAATATTTTATTGGAGTTTATTGACCATTTGCTAAGTGAATTCCAAAACATAAGCTTGGGGGAGAAAGAGAGAGAGAGAGAGAGAGAGAGACAGAGAGACAGAGAGACAGAGATACAGGTGAGGGCAGGGAGAAAGGGAGAGAGAGAGGGAGAGAGAATGCAAATTTTTATGTGTTTATTGCCTGTTGACTTCTGAATATGTACAGATATCTTTGACCTGATCCAGGATATGAATATCTGGATGAAAATCAGAAAATCAAAAAACATATATGTATGTATGACATTGTATGGAAAAAAATTAAGACTATGAAATTTTAAGAAGTAGTAAATAAACTGTTTAAGATAAGTTTTTAAAAAAGCAAGCTGCTGTAATTTTTAAACAGATATCTCTGGGAAAATTTCAAACATAATGTATTCTATTTATTGAAACATGAGAACTATATCTTTCTAAGAATGGTGCACAGTGATCTTGTAACTTCCTTAATAGTTATAGTTTGAGGATTTTACATTTTTCTAAAGAAAGGTGAGCATTCACTAATTTTGTAAAGGACCCTAGGGATCTTCAGGCATTTAAAGGGAAAGATTTACCCATGGTTTCACACAGTAATTATTTACTTATGTCCTAGAATCTTATATCTTTATCTACAAAACAAGGAAAAATAACATTTTCAAATGGATATTCTGAGGACTAAAAAGGGATATTTCAATGAAAGCCTATAGTACATTACACAATAGATAATCCAAGCTTAAACACATTCCAGCCAAGTTCTCCTCTTTTCCGCAGATGAAGTCCTATAATATTTGAACATGGCTACTTGCTGCCCTTATATTTTCTCTTCTTATGGAAAAATACAGCCACATTCTTCCTCCACTTCTTAGATATAGCTTCTAGACCTTTTTCTATAATGATAGCTCTGTAGACATATTTTAACTTGTCGAGTTGGCCATCATTTCTTTCATTTCTTTGTTATTTGAAACAAAATTTGTTAAACTTAAATGTCGTTGGTCTCCTGTAGGGGTCACATCATTATTCTAAAACTATTTTTGTTTCTCCTCTTTAGTGTTATTAACATGAACACATAATCTAACAGATGACTTATGTAGCAACTAAGTACTATTCTCTTTTTTTATAAAACTCACTTTGCCAACTGTTAGGGCACACCAACCTCTGAAGTCTTTATTGTGCTTCTTGTCATGATTTGTCCATTTTTCATAAAGAGCTTTCAGCTAATTTAGCAGCCATCCTCAGGTAAAGAATCACTGAATCCATAATTTCAACCAGCCAGCACATCTTCTCATCTATTCAGAATCCCATCTGTTATTGCATTGCTGACTCTCTTGGACCTCTTAAATATTTCTCAGGTTTTGTCAGAACTAATTGCTTTTACACTAACTGGATTAGATCATCTTCTGATATCTACCTCCCAGGATAGATAACACCAATATGTTCTCTAGTCTCTTGACTCCTACTTATTAATGAATAGATAGAAGTTAGAGATAATAGCTGGTCCCAGTGCTGTGCTTCTCTTTATGAGACTTTGGTGAATCACCTAAATGGACCTGACATGCTAGGACATCACCATATCCCTTTGCTACCTTTCCATTGGAAGCAGGTGGCATAGGCAGATAGCAACTATTATCTAGGTACTTTCTTGGGCTTCATTGTGTGTAAACTTTCTCCTAGAAAAAAAAAGACCACACTGAGGAAAGAAAAACAAATATAAAACCTGCAGAGTCTTGACTCTGGAGATGGTAACATTTGCTTTTCAAATTTGTCCCTTGGTATATGAGCTAATATAGTCATGGTTTCGTTTCACTTTTAGCCAAAATTCTTATTGGGAGAGGGCAATAAAAGAGATCAGAGCATGTCTCTCCCTTTATAAAAGTCTGTAGAGACTTAGCCCCAAGGAACTTGGCTCCTTTCTGTTGTCCGCACCCAAATATCAAAGAAAAAGTGTCTACTGAAAGATCAGATAGATTCATAGAAAAAGACTTCTGCATATGGTCAGAAGGGTAATGCTGTCTAGAAAATATCAGAGTGTTTATTACATTGCATTTATTAGGAAATGTGGAGGCAGAATCTTTGACTGGTCTCTTTGTGTATGCATATGTGTGCACGTATGTGTGTGTGTGTGTGTATGTGTGTGTGTGTATGTGTGTGTGTGTGTGTGTGTGTGTGAGTGTGTGTGTGTGTATAACTGGAACTTTCCATATCAAAGTCATTCAAAGAAATGAAGTTCTTCCCCAGCAAGTTCTTGCCCCAGTTGGGTGTTTTGAAGACAAGAGCAGATTACATCCCTATGATAAATATATATTCACTCATTAAAGAGCTTAAGTAGGATTCCTGGTATTTGATATAGCCCATTTATTGCCCATTTACTTTATCTGCAACACACACTAGAAACCGACACTCATAAGTTTCATTTCACAAATAAAAGAACTGAAACGAATTTGAATGAGTTTTTTGAAAACAGATTCATAGATACAGAGAACAAATTGGTGACTGCTGAATGGGAGGGGGGTTTGGAGCCTGGATGAAAAAGGTAAAGGGATTGAGAAGTACAAATTATAGTCACTAAATAGCCACAAGGAAGGGAAGTACAATATAGGAATATAGTTAATAATATTGTAATGGTTATGTATAGTGTCAGGTAGGTACTAGAATAATTGTGCAGATCACTTGTAAATTATATAAATGTCTAACCACTATACTGTACACCTGAAATTAATATGTTTTAAAAAAATTAAATAAAGAAAAAAAAATTTGTTAGTTTTTCCACATTAAGCAAATTAATCAAGGAGTTAGAGTTAATTCTATGTTATTTAAATACTAGCCTTATGTTTATTTTATACTATTCTGGCACTTATTTGATTGATTTATTTCCACTTTCTCTGTCAGGAAAAAAATAAATTGTTAATTTTGTCTTTATGACCATCTCTTACTGAATTTCCAAAGAACATATTTGTTCAATAAGCTTAATGTTTAAATAAGCAATGATTATCAGCATTTTGGTTAGAGACCTTCTAAAACATTGAGTGATTTTTGTGGAGGCACCATTGTTATTCTTTTGAAGGTTTTATTACATAGAGGCAAATTTTTCATTAATGTGTGACTTCTGCTGAATTCTAACTTTGAAAATCAGGCTGAAACCACAACCTTCAATGCCTTAAAATTATATTTTGTACTAAAGGTTAGGATATTTTCTTTGAATAAATATCTATTTAGCTCATTTCGACTACTCTACCATTTTCTACCTCTGTGCCCCAATTCCTCCCATAGCTTCAACCTCTTAGCCTCACACGCCAAAGTTCTACTTTTTCGTTGTTCTGTGCCTGACAAACCTTTGGGGATTCTCTTAACTTATTCTTAAACAGATTTCTTTGGGATTCTGTGGATTTTAATTTTATAACTTTCCCTTTAGGCAGTTTCTAACTCACTCTTTTTTTTTTTTCTTTTCTTAAAATTCATTGAGCCAGCAGTACCTGATATGATCTCCAGTGAAGATGTCAAACTTAATTATATAACCATTATCGTGCCTTAGCACTGCAACCTCTTTTAATGCTGCTGATGACACCAGTATTTTACTCAAGACGGAGTCAAGAATAGCTCCTTGTCTTGTAAGCTTTAGTGCAAACTTGTCCAGGAACCAATTGTTTATGGCACTGTGGAATTAGTTCCACAAACTATGCCCCAATGTGACATTCATCATATCCATTTTATTGCAGCCCACTGTTTTCTCACCATTTTGAATTTGCTATCACTTTTCATTTGTTCATTTCCTTTACCATGTAGACTGTGATTTAGTGGAATAATACGCGACTGGGTTAGAATTCTAGCTCTGTCACTTACAGAATGTGTGACCTTCAAGATGTCCTTTAACATTTAAGAGACTCAGTTTTCTCATTTGCAAAGCAAAAAAAAGATAATTATATCTGCTCGATGGTGCTATTTTGAAAATTACATGAGATAATAAAGGTAAAAAGCCCCAGCATACATTTTCTGGAACGTAAGAGGTGTTGAATGATTTTCCTCTTTCTTCTTCTTGATTGAAGGTGCCCATGAAACCAAATTCAAAAAAAATTCAATTTCTGTATGCCCTATGGCAGTACGCCAAAACTGTATGCGTCAATGAAACTGGATTAAAATACACCAATATGTTATTAGGTTTGGAAGGATTCTAAGAAAAAATTTAGTGTAACCCTTTACCTACAATTGTCTGCAGGAACCTTTTCTATGAACTGTAGGGAACACAAAAGTAGGTCTATAGGTCTATAATCACAATGAGTTTATAATTTAGAAGGGAAAATTGGATGTCAGCCAATGATTGTAAGAGGGAGTGCATATTTTTGATTAGCAAGAGGCAAGTAAGGCTTTTTGGAGGGTATTGCACTTGATCTGAGCCTTGATGAATTAGTAGGATTTTGGCAGATGTGTATGTGAAATATCTGTGTGCACAGGATGTTTAATTAAGATTTAATTCAAGTGGGATTATTTGGACCTCAAGTTGTATACTCTCATGTGATAGCAAAAATCTCAATATTTCCTCTATTCTTCACCAGAAACTCCATTATAGGGTAAATATAAAGGGCAGAGATTTTCCATCCTCATTAAAATATAACAATCGAAGTCTTAAAAACTGACATTTTCACAACTCAGATAAGCCTTTTTCTGAAGGAGATTTTTAACAGAAGATCAAAGTAGATCTTCTCCCTCCTTGTGACAGCAGTACTTGGTCATAGCTATACATGCCACATTTATGTATCTGTCCTCCATTGGGTTATGAATTTATTTATTACTTATTGAGTGTCTACTCTGTGCCAGATAGTCCTATACAAACAAAAAGACAGAAATCCCTGCCCTCATAAAGGACATATTCTAATGTAGAGAGATAGACAATAAAGACAATGAATAAAAAAAATGTATTATGCCACAAGGTAATATAATTTAGTGAACAAAAAAAGAAGGTAGTGCTTCAGTGCAGAAGACAGTCTGTAGTTATGAATAAGGGCAGCAGAATAGGTATCCTTGAGGAGAAAGAATTTAATTAGACTTGAGGAAGTGAGAGAATCGCCTTTTTTAATATCAGTGGAAAGAGAATTCTAAGAGAATAGCGTGTAGAAAGACCCTAAGTTATGACTGTATTTGGTGTGTTGCCAGACAGCTAAAAGGCCCAACAGCACAGAGAAACAATGAGCAAGGATAAAAGTAGTAGGAAGTGACAAAACATTATCTTTGAGCAATGATATGGTGATGATAGTGGAAAAACTGAATAGGACCTGTAGGTGATTAAATAAATATCTTAGTCTTCTCTGGTGAGTGAAGTGTGAGACAAACGCACCATTTTAAACAATGAAGTGACACATTACAACATACATTTGAAAATAATTATTCCTGAATGAAACCCCCATATATATGGGCAAGTCATCTTTGACAAAGAGCCAAAAACATAAAATGGAAAAAGTAAAGGCTCTCAAATGGCGCTGGGAAAATTGGAAAGCCACATGCAAAAGAATAAAACTAGACTGTTATCTATCACTATACACCAAAATTAACTCAAAATGAATCAAAGACCTGAATATAAGACCTAGAACAATAAATTGCACAGAAAAAAAAACATAGGAACTAAACTCATGGAGCTTGGATTTAGAGAGGATTTTATAAATTTGACCTGAAAGGCAAGGAAAGTAAAAGCAAAAATAAATAAATAAATGGGACTATATCAAACTAAAAACCTTCTGCACTGCAAAAGAAAGCATCGAGGCAAAGAAGCAACTATCTAAATGGAAGAGTATATTTTAAACAGTGCTTTCGATAAGGGCCTAATTTCCAAAAGAACTCATACAACTCAACAATAAAAAAAAAATCCAATTAAAATATAGGGATAGGACCTAAACAGACACTTCTTCTAAGAAGACTTATAAATGGCCGACAGACATATGAAAAGATGCTCAACTTCTCTAGCTATTAGAGAAATGCAAATCAAAACCACAATGAAATACAACCTCACACCCATTAGAATGGCTGTCATCAACAGGACAAGTAATAACAAGTGGTGGAGAGGTTGTGGGGGAGAAGGAATCCTCATACACTGCTGATAGGAATGTAAACTGATACAGCCACTATAGAAAACAG
>NW_011888842.1:4144690-4148876 GCF_000151845.1 Pteropus vampyrus | reverse complement strand
AAATGATACATCCATTAAGGGCCTAATATTCAAAATATATAAAGAACTCATACAACTGAAGAACAAAAAAACAAACAATCCAATTAAAAAATGGGCAGAAGACCTGAACAGATACTTCTCCAAAGAGGAAACACAGATGGCTAATAGACATATGAAAAGATGTTCCAGGTCACTAATCATCAGAGAGATGCAAATTAAAACCACAAAGAACTATCACCTCACTCCTGTCAGAATGGCTGTCATCAATAAACCAAAAAACAACAAGTGTTGGCGAAGATGTGGAGGAAAGGGAACCCTCATACATTGTTGGTGGGATTGCAAATTGGTATCTCTATGAAAAACAATACGGAGGTTTCTCAAAAAATTAAAAGTTGATATACCTTTGACCCAGTAATTGCACTTCTGGTATTTATCCAAAGAAAACCAAACTATAATTAGTAAAAATCTATGTACCCCTATGTTCATGGCAGCATAGTTTACAATAGCCAAGATATGAAAGCAACCTAAATGCCCATCAACAGATGATTGGATAAAGACATTATGGTTCATATATACAATGAAATAGTACTCAGCCATTAAAAAGAATGAAATCCTATCATTTGCAGTGACATGGATGAACCTAGAGGTTATTATGCTGAGTGAAATAAGTCAGACAGAGTAAGATAAATACCCTATGATTTCACTTATATGTGGAATCTAAGAAACATAAAGAACAAACTAATCAAAAACAGACTCACAAATATAGTGGACAATTTGGTGATGGCTGGGGGGTGGGGGCAAGTAGGGAGCTGGGAGAATGAGGTGAAGGGTTAAAGAAGTACAAATTACTAGTTGATAGATGGTCACGGGGATGCAGAGCACTGCATAGGGAATACAGTTAACATTAATATGTTGGCTAGGTGTAGGGCCAGGGGAGGGAGGGAGCAATTGGGGGGATCATTTTATGAACTATATAGATGTCTAACCAATATACTGTATACTTGAAACTAATTAAAATAAATAAATTTTTGAAAAGTAAATAGAAGAAGAATCAAAGATAATAATTATCAACAACAATTTTGAGCATATTTTATCCTTAAGGGAACAAGGAAATAGAGCATAAACTGAGTCTTTATCTTTACCTCACAGAATTTTCATAGCAACTAGAACAATGCAGTCAATAATAAGTGACTTTGAATGAATGAATAAGTGATTTTGAATGAATAAAGAAAACAGAGACAATGTTAAATAAATTCAACCCATTTAGCTCCAGAAGAAAAAGTGTTTGGTTAATGCTTTTCCTCAGCACCCACACTCATTCAGGTAACCCCACGCTGTAAATTTTATATTTAAAATAAGCTCTTTTTATTTTTTGAAAGATCTTTTTTAAATTCTCATTTAATCTCAAGTACCCCGTACAATTGCCTCCTAATTGACCTTCCTGTGCCCATTTTCTTACTCTTCTAGTTCAACTTGTAAAAACTACCTGGTGAATTTTTCCTCAGTCAAGCCATTCTTCACTTGTAGTTCTCCCACATTACCTGAAGAACCAATGTTCAAGCTAAATGAAACAATGCTGTGCTCTCTGTCCTAGGAATACTCTGATTTCTCATCACCACATTTTAATTCATTCTGCTTCCTCTTTTCTACTCTTCTAAATAATGTAGCTATCTTTAAGTAATTTGTTACCATGACCTTCCATTATAAAGTCTCTCTTTATACCACAAAGTTTTCAAAACCCTCGAACTCTCATAAAATTTTTTGGAACTTTTCTTGTGATCCTTCTTGTTATTCTATAGCATGTATTATAGTTATCTGTATATTTTAATCATCAACTCCCTATTTATGTCCAAATATAAATAAAACACTTGTCTCATTTATTAATTTTATATAAATTTTTTAAGGACAGATTTACGACTTGGGCTGGTTATAAAGACCACAATCAAGGAATACAGATTCTCATTTTATTTTCAATATGCTTATCTCTTTTGGACAGTGAATTAGTGGTTACCAGAGGTAAAAGGGGTCAAATATTTGGTGGCAGAAGGAAATTTAACTTTAGGTAGTGAACACAGTGCAATATACATATGACATATTATTGGATTGTACACTTAAAACCTACCTGAGTTTTTTAATCAATGTCACCCCAATAATTTTAATTTAAAAAATAGTTATTATTCCTGCACTGTCATAAAATTAGATTGGGAGTGGTAAGGTAAGGCAAGTATAGCAGGCTAGGACAGTAATCCAGGTAAGTGATGGATGTGATGAAGTCCAGGATGGCACAATCAGTTTTGGACATAATGTAATGATAAAGCCATTGGGGTTTGTGATATATTTATTGAATGTGGTGGTGTAAAAAAAAAAAAAGGAGGGGAGCCAAGCGCCAATCCAAGGAAGATGTCACCAATTTAGATGGAAAAGTCTGTGGGAGTAGCAGATCTGAGGAGAAAAAATTAGCTTTGTTTTGGATTTATTGGTTTGCAACTAAATCGAGATACTGAGTAGGCAGATGGATAGATACGTGGTTGAGAACTCAAGAGAAAAGTGCAAAATAAAAATACAAGCTTGGACATCTTCAGCATCAAGATAATATATAATCCAGGTGACTACATGAGATCACCAAAATATAGTGTTGATAAAGAAGAGAAGGTCAAGGACCGAGCCCTCAGTCACTCTAACCATTAAGACGACAGTCTCCAACCTTTTTGGCACTGGAGACCGGTGCTCCTACAAGAATCTAATGCCTGATGATCTGAGGTGGAGCTGAGGCGGTGATGCTAGTGCTGGGGAGCAGCTGCAGATACAGATGAAGCTTTGCTCTCTCGCCTGCAGCTCACCTCTTACTGGGCAACCCAGTTCCTAACAAGCCACTGACTGGTACCTGTTCATGGCCCAGGGTTGGGGACCCCTCCTTTAAGAAGTAGGAAAGAAGAGGAACCAGCAAAAAAATCATGTAGCAGTAGTCAGTGAAAAATTATGTACTAATAACAGAAAGAAAATCAGTAGAGGGATACAGGAAGTCAAGTGACAAGTGATAAGAAGAAGCAAAAGAAGAAAACTGAGTGAATACAGCCTACTTGAAAAAACAAGTAGGCTGAAAACTGACCACTGGCTGTACTAACATGGAAGAGGTCTTTGGTTACCTTGATACAAACAGCTTTAATAAAATAATGGAGTTAAGTTCAAACTAAAAAGTTTTTGTACAGCAAAGGAAACCATCAACAAAACAAAAAAGACAACTGACTGATTAGGAGAAGATATTCATAAATGATACATCCATTAAGGGCCTAATATTCAAAATATATAAAGAACTCATACAACTGAAGAACAAAAAAACAAACAATCCAATTAAAAAATGGGCAGAAGACCTGAACAGATACTTCTCCAAAGAGGAAACACAGATGGCTAATAGACATATGAAAAGATGTTCCAGGTCACTAATCATCAGAGAGATGCAAATTAAAACCACAAAGAACTATCACCTCACTCCTGTCAGAATGGCTGTCATCAATAAACCAAAAAACAACAAGTGTTGGCGAAGATGTGGAGGAAAGGGAACCCTCATACATTGTTGGTGGGATTGCAAATTGGTACCTCTATGAAAAACAATACGGAGGTTTCTCAAAAAATTAAAAGTTGATATACCTTTGACCCAGTAATTGCACTTCTGGTATTTATCCAAAGAAAACCAAACTATAATTAGTAAAAATCTATGTACCCCTATGTTCATGGCAGCATAGTTTACAATAGCCAAGATATGAAAGCAACCTAAATGCCCATCAACAGATGATTGGATAAAGACATTATGGTTCATATATACAATGAAATAGTACTCAGCCATTAAAAAGAATGAAATCCTATCATTTGCAGTGACATGGATGAACCTAGAGGTTATTATGCTGAGTGAAATAAGTCAGACAGAGTAAGATAAATACCCTATGATTTCACTTATATGTGGAATCTAAGAAACATAAAGAACAAACTAATCAAAAACAGACTCACAAATATAGTGGACAATTTGGTGATGGCTGGGGGGTGGGGGCAAGTAGGGAGCTGGGAGAATGAGGTGAAGGGTTAAAGAAGTACAAATTACTAGTTGATAGATGGTCACGGGGATGCAGAGCACTGCATAGGGAATACAGTTAACATTAATATGTTGGCTAGGTGTAGGGCCAGGGGAGGGAGGGAGCAATTGGGGGGATCA
>NW_011888842.1:4106109-4142915 GCF_000151845.1 Pteropus vampyrus | reverse complement strand
GATGAAACTGAAGCCTCCTGCCAATGACCATTACCAACACTGTTGGCCATATCAATGAGCCACTTTGGAAGCAGATCCTTCAGCCTCAGTCAAGATTTCAGATGACTAGTTCCAGTAACCATATTTACTACACACTCCTAAGAATTCTGAAAAAGAAAACCCAGTTAAATCTCTCTAAGATTTCTTATATAGAAACTGTGATAAATATTAAAGGTTTACTGTTTTTTTAAGCTATTAAGTTTTAGGGTAATTTGTTATACAACAAAAGATAACTATTTCTTTGGATCATTCTGTGACATTGAGTAGATTGACACAACTTTAAACTTCTAAATTAATGAAAGGATTGAAACAGAACATGCAAAAGGATCCTTATAAGTTGAACGCCACAGTCGTTCATGACTTGCCTTACCATATATCAGGGGAAACGATTCAGTATTCCCTGAGAATAGCCTCTGTGGATGACCATTTATTTACTCTGCAGTGGGCTTTTGCCATATCTAACTCACTGGTCTTTAATGCTGTTTTTGATATATTGCCCAATTCATCCATAAACCTACCCCCTGAATGTTATATGAGCTTGGCATAATGCGAACTCTTTTAAACCCTAGTAAAAGCAAATGCTTCTAATTTATGCTGCCTTTTTAGTCTCTACATAATTTTAATTTTAATGCTTCATCTTGACCATATTAATATTCTTTTGATACTAGCAACTGAAAACAAAAAGTAAATGTTTCATTACTCCTCTTTGCCAACTAAAGAGGAATGCTCATGGCTCCAGGCCTTGATATAAATGGAAGGATTTATGATTAATATTGTAGAAGGAAGGATTTAATATATCAGGAAGCACTGTGTTTGAAAATCTAGAGATTTGGATGTTGTTTCTACTCTATCACTACCAACCTGCAAGATCTTTGGCAACTTTTTTTAAGCTATCAACTGATAGTGTTAGAATAGTTTGTTCTAGGCCTCAACGTACAGAGTAATTAGACATATATTGAGTTCTAAGGTAATTTACAATATGACAGAGTTCAGTGGTAAAAGGATCTTTATTAAAACATAGCTCAACGTCCATACTCACTGTCATCAGAATAACGTAAGGACTACATCTAAATTTGACTCAAGAGGAAAGAGAGACAACAAAAACGTATAAGTACTGACATTACAATAACTTTCTATATTTTCTCTTAACCCCACACCCAGATTGTGCAGTTTTTACATCAGAGGGTGGGAGGAGTAAAATAGAGAAAATATTATCAGTATATGAAAAATAAGCTTTTAACCTTAAAATATTTTTTCCTATGAGGTTCTTTCCCCTCGCTTTTTCTGTGATCTCTGGGCATATCAAGTCTGCCCATAACCACTCAGGGATATGTGGACATAATTGGATAATTACGTCTAACACCAATGGGTTGGTAGTTACTGTTTTTCTTTTTTCCTTTTCCAAAATCAAATAGATTGTACACATCTGCTACTAGGATAAAATAAATCTATTGTGGAGTGCCTCACCACTAAAATATAGGCTGTAAATTTTAGGAGAAACAGACTAAAGAATTGTAGTATTGCTGAGTACAGAATGGCACAAAGCTGAAATATTGTTTAAAATCCCTGCAGCTACAAATTCAGACTTCAGATACTAAAGAGGTGGGCTTATTGGTACGCTCTCAATGCCAGTGAAGCCTTTCACCAATGGAGATTTTAAAAGTCCCACACATTAGCATTTGGTACTTAAATCATGATAGACCTAGAGGGTGTTATGCTAAATTGAGTAAGTCAGACAGGGAAAGACAAATACCATATGATTTCATTTATATATGGAATCTAAAAAACAAAATGAATAAACAAAAGAAACAAACTTGTAGATATAGAGAACACACTGATGATTGTCAGATGGAAGGGGATTGGAAGGATGGGTGAAAAGGGGAAGGGATTAAGAAGTACAAATTGCCAGTTGCAAAGTAAAATACAGCATAGGGAATATAGTCAATAATGTTATAATGACTATGTATGGTGTCAGTTGGGTATAGATTTATCAAGATGATCAATTCATAAGTTATATAAATGTCTAATCACTACTTTGTACACCTGAAACTAATATAATATTCTATGTTGACTGTAATTAAAATTTTTTTTTAATTAAAAAAAAACAAAACTGGTTGTCTTTCAATTTTTGTTTTACATTATTAAAGCCATAATTTCTGGTTGATATTTCCGAGCTATAGAAGACTATTTTGTGAAGAGAAAGTTTTGGGACAAATGATATGAGGTACTTTCCAACTCTGGCAGCCTATGTCTTTTAGGTTTGTACTCTTTTTAATTTGAGCCCAAACTAAGTAATATTATAAGTGAGAACACTAAAAAAAATGTTATCTGTTAAGGCAAAATCCATTGGCAACTAGGCAGGAAACATTGAAAATATGTATAATAATATGCATCTTATGACCTCACAATGATCTGAGTGAATCTTCATAATGAATATATAAATTAGTATGTGATCAATGGTACTTAGATTGGGACATGGGATATTAGTAGGATCAAAGTAGATCTTAGAGAACATGATAAGATAGGATTTCTGAATAGAATAGGCAGAATCACCTAAGAAGAGATATTTACACTAAGACTCCACAATTCTGACTTCTTAGAGCATTACTGGCAAGTTTGGTTTAGTTGGCATGATGATTCAGCAACCTCTTCCTCTTACTGTGGAAATAATTCTTTGGTCATTTTAACTCAGAAAGGAAAGGCGGACTATTGCCTTAGCCACATCTGCTGTGGCCATAAGATTGGGCAGTGATATATAATAGAAACATGCCAGACCTGGACAGCAGTGAAAAAGTTTTAGGATAAATGGGCTCTTTGAGATCTAGTGTTTTCATTTTATAGATGAAGTGGTAGAGAACCAGAAAAGTGATTTGATTTGCTTAAAGTCATGTAACAATTTAATCTCAAAGTTATTTCTAGAATTCAAATTCACTGATTGTCCCCTCATTCAGTATGTTTCCTACTTTATACTTCTGTTTTTAATTAAGAAAGTAAACAAGAAAATGATAGATACAGAAAGGTATAATTCATAAGCTGATTCACTATTGCAAGGTCAAGTTTTACCCTTACCTCAGTACTCTAATTGAATAATAACCTTAGATGGATTAAAGAGTTAAAGGAAAATATTGTAATAGGTGCAAATGAGTCTGAATTTAGGAAAGGGAAACACTTTTTCAGCAGAAAGGCAGGAAATAAATTACAAAGAAAATGATAAATTTGAGGTGAAAACAGAAAAAAAAAGGAAAAAACCACACTAACATTGATAAGTAAGGTCTCGATGTTCATAATTAAAAGAAAAAAAAAAGCTTCATTCCAAAAGACAAAATATGACTTAAAAAAAAAAAAACAAAAACGGTGCAAGGATCCTGAATAAACCAAACCCAAGAGGCACGAACAATGAAAATATTGCGTCTCAAAGTAAATAAATACATGAAATTAAATAAGATATGTTACCACCTTCCCCTATCAAATTCCAAATATTTAAATTGTCATACTCAGTGAAATGTTGATGTTGCTTTTACTGCAGCATAACCTAGCAAAAGCTAATAAATATAGTGGAAATATAAGCAGCACAACATTTATTAAAAATATTTTAGCAATATATATATCAAGAACCTTAAAATTAGTTGATAGTACTGACTTACAAATTCTTTTCCATGACTCTATGTGCCAAGAGGTCCATTGCAACATAACTTTTGAGGCTAAAAATCGGAAATAAGCCAAACATCCAAAATTATGAGAATAATTAAATAAATCATGACATAGAGCTATTTAAATGGTACCTACAAAGAATATTTAGTAACATAACAAAATAGTCTCATATAATAAAAGGTGACAAAAACAGTGTACAAATTTGTAAATACACAATGATGCCAGATTTGTAACATACACAAATGCAGATGAGAAAAAGTTGAAAGGCTATATGTCAACATTGTTATGAGTATTATTACTTGGGTGAGAAAAGGGATTATTTTATTATCTTCTTTATATATCCTTGTATTTTAAAAATTATTAACAGTAAGGATATTTATTTTTATAATCAGAAAAAAAATACTTAAAAAAACCCCACCAGATTGACCTCATTTTGCAAAGATTGAGTAGGTCCTGGAGGAGCCAGATTTTAGAATCTGGTTCTATTTGTGCTTGTAATCATTACATATTTATTGCTTTAACATTATACTGTCTTAACTGTTATGTTTCTGTTTAAATACCTTTATCTTGCAGATGATAATCTAATGTCTAATCTAATCTAATATTAACCTACTTATCACCTTACAAAAAATTATACCAAAACCAGAACAGAAGCATTGGTCTTCTTATTTTATAATTCAGGTTTCCAACATTCATTCATTCATTCATTCATTCATTCATTTGAAAACTACTAATTTAGGATCCCCCACATCCTAAGGACTATGCTGGGCCAAGGGAATTCAATAGTAAAGAGGAGAAAAACAGACCACCCCCTCACTGAACTTCAGCTAGGTAGATACAATACAATTTTTCTTCTTCATTTCACTACCTTCTAATTGCAATTATCCCCTTATTTCAATTTCAAAGCATGATTTCAATCACCAGAGTGAATTTTACATTCTAAATGTCTAGTAAATGTCATTCATGTATTTTTTATTTGATTTTAAATGCCAAAATTCACCTGGCAGACTGCTAACACTTTTTCTTGTAAAGCATATGACAACATTTACTTTCTGAGATTTTCCATCTAATTTCCTATAGATTTATTAATTCCCCTTAATCTTTCCCCATTGATAGATTTTATTATCCAATTTTTACTTTATAAACAATGCTTCCATGAACATCCTTCTATACCTAATCATGCACTTGTATAGAATAACAGCTGATAAACAACTGTTTTTTTTTTTGCACACGTTTCTCTTTTAGAAATGCCCTTTCTAATGTGTAACCAATAAACTCATCTTCACTCTTGAGAGAATCCCTCAGATACTCTCTCTGAAGATATTTCCCACTCACTTGCTTTGCTAAGTAAGGATTCATAACTTAAAGCCTGTATCAGTTAGCTAGAGCTGCTATAACAAAATACCACAGACTGGGGGTGGCTTAAACAATAGACACTTAATTTATCAGAGTTTTGGAGACTGAATGTCCAAGATCAAGGCATCTTCAATTTGGTTTCTTTTCAGGCCTCTCTTCTTGGTTTGCAGATGGCCATCTTCTCTCTTTGTCCTCATACATTTGCCCCTTTTATCTCTACATTATCTGCATCCTAATCTCCTGTCCTAGTACGGACACTAGTCTTATTGGATTAGAGTCCACGCATAACACTTCGCTGAACCTTTTTAAAGGCTCTACCTCCAAATATAGTCATATTCTAGGTACTGGGAATTAGAATTTCAACATATGATTTCTGAAGGTCCACAATTCAGCCCATTAGCTTGCTAGTCTGCCCTCCTGCCTTGTATGTTAACTCAGCTAATAGCCAGGTCACACATTGGCCAGTACCTCATATATCGTAGGTATTTAATAAATGTTGGCTGAATTGGACTATAAATATTACAGATCACAGAAACCAAAAGAATACAGAACAGAGGGAACACAAGAAGAAATGAGAATTTTAGGGAAAGTTTTATGAGATATGGACTAAACGTTGAGTAAAGGGTAGATGTATACCTGCATCTACAGCCCCTCCCACTCTCAAAATGTTATAACATATCCAGAATCATGGAAGGTGACATGATTTGACAGATTAATGGAATGGTGAAGAAAATCAAGACTTATGAGACTGATGGGGGAGTAGAAATCATCTAATCCATGAGGATGCTTGCATTATCTCCACACAAGCTTACTCAGCCTCCTCGTGAACATTTGCAAATGTGAAAGTGTACTTATTGCAGTTGTAAGATTAAATTATTTTAGTTACTGGCATGGTATTTACCAAACTTCCCTTGCTCAAATATCATCTGAATGAATTTGGCTGCATTTACATACCATATCTCCTATTATTCATTTGATATTTAACCTTTAAATTGATTCCCATTTTTTATACAGTGCATATAAAATGGAACTTTATATTACCACAACTACTTGTATACCAGTATCTGTTGTCCCAAATACAAGATATCAGTATAAATCAATTCATAGCTATAACTATTATTATTAATATAACTACCTATACACACATACCTAAAAATTATGCTACTTCTAATAAGTGATAGGTGAATTGTGCTTTTGGAAAAAAAGTTTTAGAATAAACCTCTTTAAATAAAGCTTCAATTAGTCCATTTCCTTTTGGCTATCTAAACAAATGTAACATTTACAAGTTATTACAAGTAATCATGGCTTTGGATGGAGGTTGGTGAAGGTTGGGGATGAGTAGTTGGACGCACATCAGTTAGTGGGACAACTTCTCTTGGGATTCTGCTGAAATGCAACAGCCATTAGGAAGAAAATCACTTTCATGGCAGCACTAAAAGTCAGTCCCTTTACTTAGAAACAGGTTCCTCTCAGTTCATGCTTTAATTTAAACTCAAAAATAATATAACTCTATTTTAACTGATTAAATACAGATTAAACATTTCCCCTACAATCTGATTTCCTCTGTAAATTTGCCCAGCAAATCCTTTCTCCATAAAGAGTAGAAAAGGAAATTTTTAAACAGTTCCAATTTGAATGAGAACTTAAAAAAAAAAAAAAAACCTTTGCTTAAAAGTCTCCTGAATTCCTAGTCCTGACTAATTTCAATTTGCTTTGTGACCTTGAACAATCATTTTACTTCATTGAATCTCAGTTCCAGAACCTGTGAAACAATAGAATTGGACTAGACCAGTGGCTCTGAGTGTGGGCTCTGGGACAACCACAGCCACAGTATCAGTAGGCAATCAGAAAGAAATGCAAATTCTCAGGTCCTACTCCAGACTCACTGCACCAGAAAGGCTGGGTTGAGGTACAGCAAGCTGTGTTTTAAGGAGTCTTCCAGGTGATTCTGATGCTATAGTTTTGGAGCCACTGGACTAGAGGACATAAAAGTCTTCCTTGGCCCTGCCACCCAGTGAAGTGCTGTGATCTTGTAGTTGTTGATTGAAAGGGAGCAAGAGACCCTGAATTAATTAAGTTGGGGGCTGGCGTCCATAAACCAGTTGGAGAATAAATTTGGTCTTCCGAGGAGAGTCACCTGGCCTAACTAATGACTACAGATCCCACAGGGAGAAAATCCTGGGAAAGGTTTCTTTGGCCACCTGGAAAGAGAGCAGTGGCAATATGGGAGAATTCTCTCCTGGTGCTTATGGAGGGCAACGGGCAGGCGGATGTCTTTATTAGGAGCAGCTTGGCGTGCGTCACGCATTGTGAACACAAACAGAAGTGGTGTGTGATTGGGCACCTCGAATAGGGTTCTCAGAGATATGAAAACTTCCAAAATCCACTGTCCTCGTTTTTGTTTTTGTTTTTTTTCTTTCTGAATTTAAGGAGAGTGGAGTGTTAGGTGAAATAGAGAGCTATGGGGAAGTAAATCAGTGTAAGACCAAAGAAAGAAAAAAGTTCCATAATAGCCGAGGCCACAAGGTATTTTCTGTCACACAGATTCCTAAGGGAGAAACGATTTTCCCAGCAAACAAATTCATCACAACCCCAGTGGAGCCTGCGCAGATGCAAAAGAGGAAGGAGTGGGAGCTGGCGGCACGGTGATGGGGAGGAGGGAGGCAAAAAGGAATTCTGGCGCCATCTAGTGGCCGACCAGACAAGGCTCTTATCCTAACAGTTCACATTCAAGGATGGCTGACACTGAAGCAGCTTATTTAAAAGAAAGCCTTTGA
Source organism: Pteropus vampyrus (assembly GCF_000151845.1). NCBI lineage: Eukaryota > Metazoa > Chordata > Mammalia > Chiroptera > Pteropodidae > Pteropus > Pteropus vampyrus. Next base: position 4,135,092 of record NW_011888842.1, on the reverse strand, counting down.
TATGGTTTAATTGCCATTCCCCAGGGAATTAAATAAACCCTGAGCTCCCCACCATGCATGAGCACGAAGTGACAGCCCTGATGGTAATGGCAGAGATTAGTGGGCAGGACGCTGCTATTGGATCAAAGAATCCTGAATGTATTAACAATTCCTTTCAATTGAAAAGCACTCCAAAATCTACATGTTGAATAGCTCATTTCATCATCAAATTAACTTTGAGAAGCAGGCACCAAGGGACGAATCATTTCCCATTTTGCACATGAGAAAACTGAGTTCCAGAGAGAGGCAACCTCAAGTCTTGTAGAGCAAATGGTAGGGTTAAAACACCAACCTCAAACAGCTCTGTTCTCTAACACCAAGTGCTTAATTCTCTCGCCACACTAAAAGCACTCTGTCAAGCCCAGGGTATGTGAAACCTGGAAGTCCATTTCCTCTCAGAGGCGTACCTGAATGTTCTAGAGATTTCATGTCTTTCAAATGCCAGAATCAAAATCGATATTCTGCCCCACCGCCCGCCTTGAGATCTCACCTGCTCTTTCCATTCTGAAGAACACAGAGATGAAAGTTGCTCTTTTCAAAATGTGTAAGTTGAGTGAGCAGCCAAGATTCAAGCACAGGACACAATTAGGTAATAAGACAAGAGAGGATCATATTGAATGACCTATGGGATTGGGTGGGAAAGACTGAAAATGCTTAGATCCTTTAGGGACAAGGAAAATGTAAGGTTCTCCAACAAAAAGAAAAGAAAACTCTCAGTTGAGCACACTGGTGATGAGGGTGTCCTCCTTGGGCTCCCTGCACTAAGTCTTGGTGACCACGGCAGCAGAACCCCACCCCCTCTTTTGATTGGATGCCTCTCCCGAGCCACACCTCACATATTTTCTATACACCCATGGAAAACAGATTGTGACATTTTTCCTATTAAAACTCTCCAAAGGCTTTCCATCGCACCCTTAGAAGGAAACCGGAAACCTTGTACCATGAGTGTGGACCCCAGGTGATCCTGTGCTTGCTTCTCGCTCCTCTGTTATACCATCTGCTGTGTCATTCACACCTGCCTGTCATCCCAACCTTCTGACGGTTCCCCAGTGAGTGGGGTCAGGTGCTGCCTCAGCTACGGTGTGGCTGATTTTTCTTATATCAGAAAAAGTATGTCCTTGAAGTACTGGCATGTTCCTTCGGGTCTCTGCTTAACTGTTAACGTCGCACAGATTCCTTCCTCCACCTCATCTGTTGGACGGCCCTTCTTTCAAACCTCTGCCACAGAAGCCTTTCTCCTTCTCTTTTCTTATCATTTCCTACTCATCATATGAAAAATTACTTCATGTATTTGATGGTTTACTTATTTATTATCGGTTACCCCAGTTAGAATATAGTCTGGATTAGAAAAGACGTTTTCTGTCACATATGCCGTAAAGGACTGAGATCAAAGAACAAACTCAATAAGCATTTTATCTCTGTTACACAGAACTCGACACAGAATCAGATCAATGAATATTAGTTAAATATATGTTGTCACTTTATTTAAGGAAAATGTGCAACAGAAGTCCAGTAGGGGAAAGAAAGTCTTTCAGTAAATTGAGTTGGGTGGGTTGAATGGATATCTACATTAAAAAAAAAAAAAAATGTGGAGTATCTACAACTCTCCATTACTGCTGGTGGGCTATAGGTAAATCCAGCCACTTTGGTAAACTCCTTGGTGATACCTCTTACAAGTGAACATGCTTATCCTATTATCTCACAACTTCTTTTATGCTTATATACCCCAAAGCAAAATTCAGGAATGTTTACCCAAGAAGAAGGACAAAAATGCTCATAGCAGTACTACTGGCAATACTTGTTAGCATTATTACCAGTACTATTACTGCTATCATTAGTAGTATGAGTAATAGCCCCAAATTGGCAATAAGCTAAATGCCCATAAACAGTAGAATTAATAAATATTGATATATACACAGAATAGAATAGTACTCAGGAATAGAAAAGAATGATTTACTGCTACACCAAACAACTTGAAATAAATTCCACTCACATAATATTAGGTAAAATAAGCCATATGTTAAACAATACATAAAGTATCATTCCTTTGATTTAAAGTCCAAAAGTCGATAAAACTAATTTCTGGTCACATGACTCAGGATAATGGTTAACTTTGTGGGCAAAGATAGTAACAGGCCTGAGGATTAGTGTGGAATTTTGGTATGTTGATATTATTTTCTTTTCTAATCTAGGTAGTGGTTACATGGGTGCATGGTCTTTGTTAAAATTCATCAAGATATACAGTTAAGATTTGTGCACTTTTTTTGTATATAAGTATGCTTCAGTAAAAATAAAAATACATATATTTCGATGAAAGAAGAAAAAAGGGAAAGAAAGAAAACAATATTGTTTCGCTTTTGTTATTTCTCATCAAACTGGTTCCCTCTCCTAGGCCTTCCTCTGCCAGTAGCCTCTGTATCTGGCAAGGTGATGGATGCCTTGGGCCAAACCCAGATGTTTTAAACTAGTCCCCTTCTAATCTTCTAAAACCATGCCTGGAAAAGAATAGATGTTGAATGCTAAATTGTCATCAACCTGACTAAAGTGGCAAAATCTTACAGGTTTAATCACGAGGAAGGGGCACTGGAGTCGGATCTTCAGAGAAATGGTTTCGCAAACTGAAAAAAAATGTGGTCTGGGAAAATGAACTAAGGTGCCCATGTGTTGGGAACACTGATTACTTAGTTTCTCTTCTGGCTCCCACCATCTCATTACAGGAAACCCCTACAGCTGAGGTCTTAAACTGACAGTTGTAAAAGTGACCTTGACACACTAGTAATCTAAGTTGTTTTGACTAAATTAGGTTATGAGAGTCTAAATTAACAGGACCCGAATCTTGCTGCTATCTGATTCACCTAGGGAGCTGGTTCAAAATCCGTTCTCTAAACCTTATCTCAGACTTAGGAGTTCAGAAACTCCAAGTATCTATAATATTTAGCAAGTTTACTAAGTCATTCTAATTAGCAGAGCACGGGGCCTAAAACTACCTATTCTGAATAGTCGGACCTCCGTTGCAATCCCAGTTTTATCACATTCTTTTTGTGTAGATTTGGGCAATTTACTTAACTTTCTCAGCCCCACCTTCCTTAATAGTAACATAGAGATAATAAGTGGATTTATCAGTTAGTGCTGCTTTGAGTTTTAAATAAAATGCTGAGCTCAGCAAGATATTTGACAAACATAAAATGCTCAAAAATGTTGAACAATGTGTTCAGCAGTGGTGTAAAACCAGCACTAGGAAACCACGATTTAAAAAGTCTTCCCCTCCCTCATTTACGTTGGGAATATTCGCACAGTGATTATCGGCTTATACCGTGAATTGACAAATTTACACATCAGTGATACCATCTCCATCCACATATCACTCTCACACTTCAGGGTACTTCCCTAATAGGTAGTTATTTACTGACGACACTGTAAACTAAATGAAAGAAAAGTTAAGATATATTTAGCTTACCATCGTATTGGATATATTTAGCTTTTTATGTAACAATTCGCCTGACAGAATAGGCATGCAAAAATAATGTTGCATAAATTAATTAATTATTGAAGCATGAGCAATTATATGGCACTACCGCTCAGGTTTACAAGACCATACAGTTTAGAGCACAAAGAAGGAAAACAAAATGTATCTGACCACAAATTTCTCAGGAGGGAACTTAAGACACATAGGGTTGGCAGTTTTGTAAATAAAAGTATAGGATGACCAGTTAAATTTGAATTTCAGATAAACAAGAATGGATTTTAGTATAAGCCTGCCCTATGCAATTTTGACGACATGCTTATCCTGAAAAACAGTCATTATTTATCAGACATTCAAATTCAACTGTGCCTCCTGCCGTTTGTGTGGCAATTCTAAACACTAGTCTAGCCTAGTGTTTTTTAAATGAAGAACTAATAAATACACCAGGGAATAGCAGTTAAAAAAACAAACAAACAAAAAACCCAGTACTGTATAAAGATGTGATTAACTCTTTAGGGTGTGTGCGTGTGTATGTGTGTGTGTGTGTGTGTGTGTGTGAGAGAGAGAGAGAGAGAGAGAGAGAGAGAGAGAAAGAGAGAGAGAGAGAGAGATGAGGATTTTCAATAAAAGTTCACCTTTATTAAAGCCTTATATGGCCACATATAAAAGGTTAAAATTTTAAATATTATGTTTTATTTATTGACAGTTTTCTTATGCTAGAAAAGTTCCAGGTTCTCAGTCAATCCTTTCTAACACTTGGAAGGTGTAAGACTAAAACAGAGGCCCACATTTTAGCTAACAAGTAATTAGCCTTTGTAAGAGATCTATAAACAAATCATTGACTCATGAACTTTCTAATTGTTCTCACCTATTATTTGATCTGAGCTCATTGTGTGCTACCATAGAAGACATTCAAATGCTGGCTAAGGGATTAAATAGATTATCTTTAAAGATAGATATTTCTTCTAACCAAGAGTTATACATTCATATACATTCATATGCATTTATGTATAATCACATATGTTCAAAGACATTTTTGAGAAACACACTGTCCAGAAAGAGATGCTAAATAAGATGTTTAAATGGGAGTTCTGTGGGACCAGGGACCACACCCATCTCTGCTCCCCTGGTCTACAATAACCACTTTATTTAACGCTGACTTGTGACCTCCCTTTCCTCGCCTTCTTAATCACCCTTACCCTGCTCTATTTTTCTCTCTTTGTTTTAATATTTATGACCTTCTAGCTTATTATAAAAATTGACTAATTTATTACATGTATTGTTTATTATTTATCTCCCCTTGGAAGATAAGCTCATCCTCTGTAGATGGGCAGTTTCAACATGGATCCTGTCTTAAGGGGAAAGCGGAATAGTTGACGAGGAGAATACCTAAGATCTTCCACTTCCCACCCCATATTATCTTTACCACCCATGTGTCAAAAATAACTAAAACTGATCTGGTCCTGCAATTCTCTTAGAAAAAGCACTACCTCCCCTTTTCTACTCCCTGCTCCCGGGAATAAGTCAGCCTAAGGCAACATAAGATATGCATTAAGTATGGATTCCTATGACCTGTGTTTCAACTTTAGCCGTATGTACTAAACAGCTCTGTAATCTCAGATGGATCACAGCAGGTTCATTCTCTCATCTATGCTATGAACTCGAACACACTTTCTATACTTAAAGGTACTCCGATGTAAAGTTCCTGAAACTCCACATCGATGTTATAGCTACTGGACACAAGAGGCTGAAATAAAATCAGTGTGTGTCTGAGATGAGGCAGGGCAAGTGAAGTAATGACATCATAAGGAAATAAAGGAAGTGGGAATTTTACCTGTTGTAGTGGGCCAGCTATTTCTACAACTGGATTTGGAAGTAGGAGATATAAAACATTTGTTCTCAACTATTAAAAGAAGCAAATACCAACTTTAAGTCATTTGTTATAATTAACACATAATTTTGTATAGTCGATTACTCTATATGACGTAATAGCACCTTATTTATAATAACGACAGTAATAAATATGAAGACCTACTGAGAATAAACAGTATGGACTAATCACTTTGCACATAGTATCTAATTTGAAGCTCACAACAGCTCCTGTGGAGGTATTGAGTGTGATCTCCATTTCACAGATGAAGAAACTGAGGCTTGGGGTGATGAGCTAATGTGCACATTATCACATGGTTTGTAAAACAGAGCCGGAAGTTGGTCTCAGGCTGATGTTGCCAGGGCATGCCCTCTTAGGCTCTCCAAAGTGCTTACTATCTGCTCTAGCAGCAATCAGACTGTGTTATGGCTGGTCACGTCATGTCTTTCTCAAACACTAGTATCTCTATGTCCTTGAGCACAGGTAGAAATAGTAACCTTCACTACTGCCTATCTCTTGTCCAAAGGGAAGTCCTGATACATAGTGGAGGCAGAATATGCCTATTGGAATATCTTGGGAACTAATGATACTTTTATCTTCTCTCCTGCATCTTGAGAGCTGTGCCTATGTCATACTTTGTTTCCCTAATAGTGACGAACAATAATTGAATGACCTCTAAGTATTTAGCAATGTGAATTAAATTATTTAACTGATGAGATTTCAAGTTTTTAAAAAAAGAGGAGAGGAGTTTTGGGGATAATAAAAGTTTCAATGTTGGTTTGGGCCCTAGATCCATGAGAAAAGGATTGCAATAATCCTGAAGACATTGACTTAATGCAAAATTGATTTTAAAGATCATTAGGAGAAAGCCCCTCCATTAAAAAATAGTAATTCATGTAAGACTTAGACATTACATAGATAGGTGTTAGATGCTGAAAATTCCAATGTGAATGACAAAAATGTGTTTTCTGTCCTGAGGTCTCAATCCTTTCTCATGCTGGCTTCTCTAACCAGGAGTTTGTAACGTATTTGTGAGTGTGTGTATGCGTGTGTGTGGGGGCTGGCTTTCGAGAGGGGCATATAAGGAACGCTGATTTATAGTGCAACATAAAAGCGCTATTGTAAGAAAACCTCAGAGGCCTATGGACCCCAAGAAAAAGGGCATTTAGCCCAGACTTGTAGTAGCAGAAGGTCAATCGAAAAAGACCTCTAGCATGAAATAATATCTGGGTTAAGACCTGAGGAAGAATAGAAGTTAGAGGGATAGAGGAAAGGGATAAAGCTGACATTATCCTTTGCTTACCAAAAAGTCATCCTCTTTTTTTTTTTTTTTTTTGTTCAGAGATATTAGATCTAGGAGATATCAGAATAAGTCTACCATGGGGATGATGGCATTCTGAAAAAGGTCTCTTGCATCTGTTTAGAGGAAGGCACATACAAAGAACCTGCCTGCTTTGCGTGGAAAGCCACTCATGCCTCTGCATTCTGTTGTACAAGACTGGAGCTGCTGTAGCTATCTTGTGACATGAGGCAAAAGCCAACAGAATCATCGAGAAAACCTTCTCACAGCTCCCGGGTTACTGAATCAGTGCTACGTTCATTTTCAAAAGTAGCTTCAGATGAGAAAAATAAATCTCAATTGGTTTAGGCCATGGTTGTGATTTTTGTTACTTATGGTTTGAAAACATTTCAATCAAAAGGGAAGCTGAGAGAAAGCTATCATTTAGAATCAAAAGATTGATAGAGTTTCCCAGACAAAAACAAGCTAAAGGGTTCATCACCACCAAATCAGTATTATAAGAAATGTTAGAAGGACTTCTTTAAGAAGAAGAAAAAAGATTAAAAAAAAATGAATAAAATGGCAAAACTACATATCAATAATTATTTCAAATGTAAATGTATTAAATGCTCCAATCAAAAGACAAGGTGGCTAAATGGATAAGAAAACAAAACCCTTACATACAACTGTCTATAACACACACTTCAGATTGAAAGACACACAAGGCTGAAAGTAAAGGGATGAAAAAGGATATTTCATGAAAATAGAAATAAAAACCGAAACAAAAAAAGCTGGTGTTATAATACTTATACCAGACGAAATACACTTTAAAACTAAAGCTATAACAAGAGACAAAAATGGACACAGTAATCCTATGTCTGGGTATTTATCCAAAAAACTCCGAAAACACTACTTCAAAGGGATGTGTGGATCTATATGTTCATTGCAGCACTGTTTACAGTGGCTGAGATATGGGGGCAGCCAGTGTGTCCATAGGTGGAAAAATGGATGAGGAGGAGGTGGTATGTATGTGCAATAAAGTATTGCTCAGCCATGAAGGTGAAATGAAATCTCGCCGTCTGCAATGGCACGGATGAGCCTGGAGGGTATTGTGCTGAGTGGAATAAGTCAGATAGAGAAAGACATGTCATGTGATTTCAGTTATATGTGGAATCTAAAGAACAAAATGAACAAACAAACAAAACAGAAACAAACTCATAGATACATTTTGATGGTTGGGAGGGAGTTGGGGGTGGGTGAAAAGGAGAAGGGATTAAGAAGTACAAATTGGTAGTTACAAAATAGTCATGGAGATGTGAAGTACAGCATAAGGGATATAATCAATAATTGTGTAATAACTATATATGGTGTCAGATGAGTACTAGGTTTATTGGTGTGATCACTTGGTAAGTTACACAAATGTCTAATCACCATGTTGTACACCTGAATCTAATAAAATATTGTATGCCAACTATAATTAAAAAACAAAAAAATATTTTAAAAAAGGAGCTACTGACGGGTACAAAAATGTACAATGAAAACACTTGAGGATAAAAATACATTAGCATATTTCAGGCTTAAAAGAAGTCCAGAGGCATTAGAATGACTGTATGCAGAAGGAAGGATAAGAGAGGCGAGAGGCCATAGCTGCCCTAGGTTTCATTCTCCTAAATTCAGCAAACATTGAAAGAATAACTGTTTTCTGTTGGGTGCTATTTCAGGCAAAGGGAGCAGAAAAGACAAAGCCCTGAGGAGAGATGTGCCTGGCACTTTTGAGGAATAAGGAAGCCAGTGTGGCCGGAAAGGAGAGAGGAGGAGTGTCCTGGGAGATAAGCTCAGAGAAGTAGGGGGAAGCCATTGTGTAAGTCACTGAAAGGCTTTTACTTCAAACGAGCTGCAAACATTTTGGGGGGCTTTGAACAGAGGGGCAGCACAATGTGTTACATATCGCATTATTACATCTGTTAAGTTCGAACCAGACATAGAGGGATGGGGGCGTAAGTAGAGACCAGTTGGCGAGTTATCGTAATAAGGCAGGCAAGTGATAATAAGGTTCGGCAAATGCGGTGAGAAGCGTTTGAGATTTCTATCTTTTTTGATAATTGAAGGCCAGGGATTAATGATGGACTGAATATGGGGGCTAAGAGAAAGAAAAGAGTCAAGACTAATTCACCCGGATATACACCGAAGAACTGAAAAGATAGATTTGCGCTTTATAATGATGAGAAATACTCTGGGAGGATCTGAGGTTTTTGTTTTTTGGGGGTTTTTTTTTTTTTGAGTTTGTTTTTTGATCTATTATTGTTAAAATGTTGTTTAGATATATAAGCGGGTGGGTTTATGAGTCTGAAATTTAGGACGGTCTTGAACTGGATATAGAAATGTTAGCAATCTTTCAAGTACCGATGGTATTTAAAGCCATGGGCTGGAAGAGATCACCAGGAGAGTGAGATGAGGGAAAAAAGAGTTTCAAAGGCTCACAGCTGGTACATCCCAGTGATAGAAGATGTCAGAGATAAAGAGAAACAAGCAAAGGAGCCTGAGAAGGCGCAATCGGGCAGAAATGACAAGAGTTATGGTGAACTGGAAGTTAAGTGAAGAACGTGTTTCAGGTAGGAGAGAGTGAATAGTGAGTTGACATCACACCATGAGTTTAGTTAAGGCTCATTTTAGATCTCAAATCTACTGCTTCTTACTCCGAATACAGGGAAAATACAGGTCAAAACCCCCAGCTTGATTCCATCCGAGACTCAACGAATCACTAGAATATTTTCTATTAATGTGGCAGTCCATATTCTGGAAGTGAGAGAGAATAATAACATTGTCAGGATTAGTGGATGTTCAAGGTATAATAATTTTTCCTTGTTTTGTTTTTGTTTTGTTGTTGTTGTTCTGTTTTGTTTTCAAGATAAAAGGGTCATTCTGCAGAAATGACAGAGACTGTTTTTCCAGCCAGCTGATGAACTAAGATTGCATAGGAAGCATACCAGTAGGATAAAATAGCCCCAGTGGTCTTTATCACATAACTACGCATGTCAAGTAATGTGAGAAATTCCTAAAAAAAAAAAAGGAGAGGAGGAAAAACCTAGAGAGAGTTAAAAATCTCAGCTTTGAGCATCATGAATGAATAAGAAGGAAAAAGGAAACCCATCTGTCTCTGGTAGAGAGAAATGATGGGGCAAGAAATCTTATCATACCACTCTCTGTGCTTCATAAAATATGAGTAACTTTTGGCAACCAGTCAAAATGTAAGAGAAAATATGCAAAACACACATACTCTTCTGCACACACAGGGTGAGATAGGAGAAACAAGAGCTTCAAGGTTGATTTGTTGAAGACGGGAAGGCAAACTATTATATATAAACATATATAATATTCTGCATGTTTCGGCAAATGTCAAACACATTTTCTACACTGGCTATCTTAGCTTCTATATTCGCACGCTATTTTTGGCTTCTAAGAAATAAAATTACATTTTATCGAACATTTTTTGTATCCGGTATCCATGAATTTTGGCACCAAGAACATTCATTCAGGAAAGGACTATAGTAAACTTTCCCTTAGTTTAAGAAAGTCCTTTTACTTTCATATATAGAGAAATCGGTTGTGTAAGTACTAAACTGCTCAAGACAATTTACTATTCTGAAATATTCCAAAGCACATTAACGGCATCCAGGAATACACAACGGTTGACAAAATAATTATGTGTGCTGACAATGAATCATTGAAATAGGTCCCCCAAGAGCTCCTATCCCACCACACTTCATTAGGCCTGTTTAAAAAGGAACCACGAAAGGTTATATTTGGAAGGGCCTGTGGGTGATACAACTAATTTTTGTTAAACCTAACCTAACTAAAATAATTTTATTTGTTAAAAAGCACTCCCATATAATGTTTCTTGTCACTAGTCCCATAGTAGACTTATTACCAAAATATGATTGGACTTTTCCAAATTCTATGCAAGTTAAAGAGATTTGGCTCAAGTTGTGAATTTGTGTTATGTGCAGAAGAAATGTGTTTCAGCTATGATCTGCATTTCTACTGGGTTTACCATAAAATCTTAAAAAAAATAAAATAAAATTAGAGCTGGAGTAAAAACCTCAGAGATCAGATAATCTAAACTCTTTATTTTATTTAGGTGGAAACTTTCAGAGAGGTTAAGTGACTTGTTTAAAGTCACACAGTAAATTAACAAAATCTATAGCCGTTTCACTTAATGAGAGAAAGGGCCATTTCTCAAACAAGTCCCTCAGCTCTTAGTGTGAATTCAGTTTGCTGGGTATACTCCAAGGGTATTGCTCTGTTTCCTTGTGGTTTACCAAGAAGTAAATCGGTTATCTTTTAACATTCTTTGTTCTAGTCGTGATAATAACCACTTAGATTTACAGAGAGCTTCACTGAGTTTCCATCTGCAAAGCATGCACACATTTATTCTCTATCACGACTCCCTATGTGAGTATGTATAGATGAAATTAACCATATAACAGGGAAACCGGGGCTTACGTGTAGAGATTTGTCCTACGTGACTTAGCCAGGCAGTGATGGAGCTAAACTAATCCAGGTAAATGGTTCTAACAGAAGTCAAATGGCCCGAATCCATTTCCTAATTCCTGTACCTAGAAACAATAGACAATATTGTCCTCAAATGCCCTGTGGTTTGAGCTCTTCCAAATTCATTTGATTCTTTGCTAAGGTGACTGAGCTAAAAGAAGAAGCAAATGTGGAAACCCAGGTTGAGGTCTGTCTTTGTTATTCATATGTATATGATACATGAGCTTCATCTACATTATGCAAAAAAAAAGAAAAAAAAAGTTTATTTTTTTCCCCACAAACCTTCCCTTCTTCCAAAGAGCTACTAAATAAGATGATTTATTTCACATGATTGATTATAGGAATCCTGCTCATATATCCAAGGGCTGACATTTTAAATCACATCTTCTTTTCAATTGAAGGGAATGAAATGATTTTCATATCTTGACATGATTGATTATCTGGAAGCTGAAGCCAAAAATCTATAAGAGTTCAATCTATAGCTCCTACCAGCTGATAGCATATTATCAAACCTTATTAAAATCATGCATGACTTGCAACTGCAGCTTCATATCTGACAGTAAACAAATATAATGGCCTTCTTCCTTCAGATTGCACTCTTGTATTAATGTGGTGGTTGATATATCTATTTAAAAAGGATTATAGGTGATGTAAATCTTACCTCTACAGATAAATGGTAATTCCTTTGTGTTTAATCTTCATAAGAGATCGGGGAAATCTAAAATAGTTACGGAGCTGAATGTTTATCAGAGGCAGATCTATGAAGAGTTTCTAATAGCAAACTGCTAGTCCCAATGGGATACCTCTTCCTGATTTTTCTAAAGGTCTCCCCCTTTAATCCAAACCCTGAACGGTATCAGCTATAAAGATAAGTCATCAGGGCATACAAGCTGGAATTTATACACTCCAGTGTGAGTCGACTTATTGAAAGCGAAGGTTTCATTCATCTAAAGTTACACAGCAGCATGTGGAACGTTAGAGACCAGCCACTATTCCGAAGGTTGGCACGTTTATGAGAAAATCAATGCTTAAGTTATCATTTCCCCTGCTTTAATTATAATTTCAATTTTCTTTTTGGATGGTACAGATCAAATAAAAATAGGTCGTGTCTCCTCATTGTAAACAACGCCCCATAAATCTGGGCTCTGATACTGCTGGACTATGTCACAGACATTCAACCCTCTTCCTTTCACAGACATTCAACCCTCTTCCTTTGTATTTAGAGTTAATTTTGGCTGTGGGGTTTGCAGCGTCAAGTTGCAAGTCTCCCAGTGACCTGGTGGCCACATAAATCCATCCATTAAGACAATACCCAAATTATTCTAAGAGAAGCCAAAAAGTTCAAGCTGAAACTCTACTAAGAATCTAATAAATGAGTAAAAACTTCCCTTTTAAAAAGTTACTCAGTAGACTATAAATGTCTTAAAGAAAGGCTCTTCTATTTTTATACTTCTCATATCTACTAAAGATGAGTTATAGATTTTTATCCTACAAGCATTGTTCTCAGTACTAGAGATAAGTGGTGAATAGGAATGGTGTGCATTGTCCCTGTACTCAATGAGTTTCCTATCCAAAGGGTGGACAGTACAACGAAAAAAGAAAGTGGAATAAGGAGTGATGGATGCTACGTTAGAGAAAAATAAAGGTTAGCAGAGAGTACAAAGAAAGGCCCATTTAAAGAATGCTTCATGCATATGGGAACAATGAAACGGTGTCTAGGTGGGTAAGGTAAAGGGGCAGGGAGGGATATTCCAGGAAGAAGAGGAAAGTAGAAAGATGGTATGGTGAGCTCGTCGCAGAGCATGACTGATTTGGTCAACCTGGGCCAGAACAGGAATGGCCTTAGAAGTCATGATGAAAATTTTTTACCTTATCCTGAGGTTAATAGGCAGTCATAAAAATGTTTTGAGCAGAAAAGTTACATGATCATTTTTGTGTTTTAGAATGTAGGATACATGCAGTAAGTGATTCTGGAATGAATTAATGAAGAAATGAAAACATTATTACTATTTATGATAAATATTTTTGGGGCACTTCTGATTCTTCAACTTTTTCCCATCAAAAAATCTTCTCTTATTCTCTTAAGTAACTTTTGGTGAAAATGATTTAGATGTTGCAAACACCTCAAAGATAAGAAAACTGAAGTTCCTAGAAATCTGATGGCTGTCTCAAATGTCACAGATTTAGTCATGAGTTGCTAATTGATATAAATCATTTCATCCTCAGCTCCCCCAAATAATACTGTACCTTAAAATTCCAATAATTGATAAAAACATCAACTTAAAGGGAAAAATTGTATATCTTCAAGGGCTGAGGGACACTTAAAATTTTGCTTATTAATCTGATTACCCTAAAGATGGATTTACTGTTCAAAACAGCTAAGGAATTACTTGGACATTATAGAAAGAGATGAATTATTATTTGTTAAATGAGTGTTCAGTGTTTTGTATAAAAGATTTACTTTTGTCAGTGTTTTATGTTCATTATATTCTATTTCATTTGGTGTGCATGGCTAGTGAGATCAAGAAAAAGGTTGACTTTCATGGCTAACAAAAGTGTCAAACAGAACCAGTCTATTTGCAAAGTCACCCATGTTGCCAGAGGTGAGCATGAGGAAACATGCCCTTGGGAATTTGTGGAAACTTTAGAGAGAGTTGTAGACTTCCATAGATCACAAACTGGGGGGCAAAGGGCATACAATCTAGAGATTCTCTAGACAATCTGGGATAGAACCAGTCGTACTGAAAACTTCAAAGTAAAATATTTTTGAAACATTGAGTATATTCTTTTTAATCTTCTCTCACTTTGACTTTCTTTTGACTTCAGGATAGAATCCAAATGGATGAGCCTGAGATTTAAGATCACAATTTCTCTCTTTTATACAATTTTCCTGTGGTTATTTTATTATACTCACAACTTATTCCCAGAATAGGCCATATACATCCCTTAATCTGTGATTTTTAATTGTGTTAACCTTAATTTGAGGTAATATTCTGCATGCATTATTTTATGAAATCTCCACAATAACCTTCTAATATGACTCAGTTTCCCTATGTTTATAGCAGAAGTCAATGAAACGCAAAGACGTTTACGTCATAGAATTAGCAGAAAAAGAATTCAAATCATTCCTTTTTGACTCCTTTGTCCCATATTTATTCATGTATGCCAATGTTTAGATTACTTGTTTGTATGCAAGAGACTAATATGGCATATGCCTTATCTTGCAATTTCTTGTATTGCTGTATTGTGTAAAGTAAGTATTCAGTGAATGACTGTAGATTGAAAGTGACCTGGACCCCATAATGTACTGTTTTCGACACATATAATTCATCATTTTGCAAATTGGGTTGAAAGGGCCCTCATAAGTGCAAATAAAGACTTGAAATAAAAAAATGACTTCTTAATGGAAACAACCTAATGATCTGAAATCAGTGGGCGAGGGCCTGCGTATTTTCAGAAGCTTCTCCAGGCCATTGGGTAGTTCTGCCACCCACTGATATGTGAGTCACACTAGAAATGATGGACTTGGCACTAAAAACATGAAATTTCTTGTTCATTGCTTCCTGTGAAGGAAGCCTCAATTTTCACAGACCAAGGCAAGAGATAGGAAAAATGAGTCAGCAAGGAGTTCAAGTATGAAACCTATAAACAACCAGATCTAAGAAGCTCAAAAAAGTCCTTTTATGAACTCTATATCAGCCTTTTGAAATTAAGGTAGATTCCATCCATCTGTAGGAACCAGGTGAATCAATAGCATTTCCATCTCAAATGTTCATCTACCTATTAATTGTTGACAACATGGAATGATATAGTAAATATAAACAATGTAAGAATGCATACACACACACACACACACACACACACACAGTCATACACACATAACACTGTAGTTTTATGGGCTTCACAGGATACCCTGAGCCCTTTGTACTAGAGGTACAAGATCTTTGTACCTCTAGTACAAGATCTCTGATATAGAGAAAAGTCTCTAGTTTGAAGGTCAAACAACTGTGCAAAGCAACCTTGAGCCAATTATTTTATTTTCTGACCCTTTACTTGACTGACAAACCAGAGCAAATAATAACTCTTCTACCTAAATTGAAATGAAAACAATTTCAGAAAATATAGCTTCGTATAGACTGCAAAGTTATAGAAAATAATAAATATGAATGCAATTATTTGGCCTACTACACTCAGCAAAGGTAAAAGCCTTTGAAAAATAATGAGCACTGAACGAGTTGTGAAACCCAGAATAAAAAGGTGGTTTCCAATTTCTCTGTTTTTTCTAAATTCAGTCTGGTCCCAATGTATGGGAATTGATATGATATGGTAGAGAAGTATTACGACTATTTCAAAATATTCTGATACTCCTTCTGGGCACAAGGCAGGAATCTAGGCAGGGCTATATGACTTACCTTTGTACAATGAGATGCAAGAAAAATGATGTGTATCACTCCCAGGTGGAAGTTTTAAGATACAGAATGCAATGTACTATGTTTTCCTCCTCTGCTACACTGAAACTGGAAATGCTTTTGGAGGTAGAATCTAGTGAGATGAAACTCCATCAGTGTGAATGCCTGAGCAACTACCATAAGCATACTCCCCACCGACCAATTTTGTACACACAGTGTGAACAAGAAGTAAGTTTGTTAAGTCTCAGTGGTTTGGGGCTGGTTACTTTCACACATAATATAGCCTATTTTGATCTACACACAGTATATCAAACACCCATGCCCTGTCCAGCTTTAATCTTCATTGCCACCAGTGGATGTTTCATAAACTAAATGAGGTATTTATGAGGAATTTTCCTCTCTTACATATTTTAGATCATCAAGGAATGAGATTATGTCTCATAAATTGATATATAAGACTCCAAAGATGGCCACCATGCGTTACCACTTCTCCTTAGAAAGGCGTGTTGCACCATATCAAGACATATGTCAAATTCTCCTCCCTTGAACCTTAGTCACTCGAGCTGGCCTTAGTCACTTGCTTTACTAATAGAATGTGGTAGAAGTGATATTCCTGGATGTCCAAGGATAAGTATTAAGGAAACCTAAAGCTTCTGCCCATGCTTCTTGGAATGCTCCCTCAAACAACTCAGGGGCCATGCTTGAAAAGCCTAAGGCACATGAAGAAACTACATGCAAGATGCTCAGTTGACAACATCCGCTGATGTTCAAGCCCCAAATCAGCATCAATTTCTAGCCATGTGCATGAGCTGCCTTGGATATTTAGCTAAGTCAAGCCTACAGATGACTGCAGCCCCAGTTAACACCTAACTGCAGTAACAGGAGAGACCACAATTGAAAAGACCCACCTGATACTCAAGTCACCAATGCAATAACGAGATATGAGAACCTTGAGAGAGAATACATTGTTATAGGTCACTATGTTTTAGTGTTGTTTGTTATACAGCAATAGATAACCTGAGTTATGTATGGTATGATTAATGTTTATATAAAATGGAAATAATGATGCATATCACACAGGATTATTATAGAGATTAAATTCTGTAATGTACCTAATGTGTTTCTATTGTCTGTAATATAACATGCACCAATCAAGATATTCTTGGTCATAAAAGTTATTCTAAAAAAATTCAAGTATTAGTGGATTAAAATAAAAAAAAACAAGTTATATTTCTCCCTCATTCTATTTGTCCGCCAAGGTTGAATATGTTTAATCAGGGACTCAGGATGACAGGGCAACAATCACTTTAAACTTTGCTAGCTCTTGTGCAAGATGAAGGGAGCTCTGGGGGCTCACACTCTGGCACTCGAATGTGCTGGACTGAAAGTAACACACATCATGTCTGTAAAAAATTCATTAGCCTGAATCACAAGGGGCAGCAAGTAAAATCTTACTATTTACTCAAGGAGCAGGAAAACATGCTATGTCTAACAGCATGATAATATGCTATGGTTCTTTTTTTTCCATAAAATTATTCTATCCTAACATACCATAACTTATTTGTTTTATTATTGTTTGTGTCCCCCTATAAAAAATATATGCCTACATGTAAACTCTATGTAGGCAGATATTTGTGTCTATTGTGTTCACCTCTGTATACAAAACACCCAGGGACAGCTTAACTTGTACATAGCACTTACTTATTAAATACATGGTGGAAGTATGGCTTATCATCATTGTCGTCATCATCATTATCATTACATCCTTATAATAGTATCCATATAAGCTACAGTTTCAGAGATATTTAGTACGTAATTGGAGAGGTGTAGCCTGGAGAACGCTTCAGGAACATGAAAATTAAGCATAAATATCTAGACAGCTTCCACTTTAAAAAAAGAGAGAATTGTGATTAATTATTTTAATTCAAAAAGTATAATTAGTACAAATGGATATGTATATGTATGTGACTCAGCTATCAAGTACATATGTTTAGTGTCAAACAAAGCCAAGTCTGATTCTTGGCTACCCAAATTACTAGCTATATGATTTGGGTTGTAAATCAAATGTATTATGCCAAACTCCACTTCTTATACATCTTACTCTTTTCAAAATTTTCTCATGGTGACTTGAAAGTATAAGTTTTCATATACTTGGAATGACCACTCTCTCTCCCATTGTGTGGATTCTGTGTTTTCTTCCAGGTCCTCCTGTTCTCTCTACTTAGAGAGACATACTCCAGCCCAATATTCACAATGGTCCAAAACAACTCCAGTAAATAATGTTAGCTTGATGCTGGTATCTTCTCTCTGGTAATTAGCACGTCCTGCTTTCTTTCACCATGGCCCACACTCTTTGGCAATACTTGACAATTGGATGAAGAGGTTTCATATAGGATGACAGGCTTTGAGAGGCAGGAGCTGAGTGGAAGCCAGTCGTTCCAAATCACAAAGGAGAGGGCATCGAATCATCAAGCCATCCTTTTGTAACCAACTCCACGATATGTGAAATTTGAAAAATAGGAAATGTGTCACCAGAAATACACTGTGCTTTCCTCACACAGAGAACCATTTTTGGTTTACTTAAGAGTTAAAGAAGATCACCAAGCTTCACAGTGCAGAAAGATTTAAAATATTATAGGAAAAAAATCTTTATAAGTTCTAAAACAAGAGTAATTAGGATTTTTTTTATTTATTTGTGTAGTAGATAGGGGATGATGTACTAGAGGTTAATTTTTCCAAAAAGAACTCTTATGGCCCTTCAGAAGGTAAACAAAATCGGGGAACAATTACAAATTAATCTCTGATTAATCAGACTCCAGCAATATCAACCCCATAATTAACCTGACCATGGGACCAAGAATTTTAAGAGGCAAGTGGCAGTCAATGATTGCTAAAATATGTGATTCCCAAGGACAGTTTCTTTAACTCAAAAAGCAAGGTCCCGGACTCACTATACTTTTAATGCATGTAGGAGCATATATCTGTTTCCCCCGTTTTCTTTCATTGGCTGAAAATAAGAAAAATATATATTTGTAAATCTGTGCTTTTATGATACCTTCATTTATATTTTTCACATGCTTTCTTTCAACAGCAACCTATAAAGATAAAAAATCTACACTATCTCCTACAGCAGGACAGATATAATTCCAGGTATAATCAGATCAAAAGATTCAGCTGATGTCATCACGACTTAGTTTTTGTTTTTTTTTTTTCCTATCTTTTTTGGGGGTTGATTCTCAGCTGTGCTTACGTCTGTATAGCTTCCTTCTCAAGCGGATTTTCCTCAGATGCTGGCAAAGATGGCTGTTGGCAGCCTTAGGCTTACCTGGACCTTAGTGTCACTATCTCAAAAAGAATTTGCTCTTTGTGGATGGTTTCAGTTTTTTGATTAATATGACTTCACCTATGTTTCTATTTCTGAACCAATCATTTTAACCAGAGTTTTTCAGTATTCTAATTGGCCAGGCCAGTATCATAACCTCACCTCTAAACCATGAATAAACTTAGACACTTCTGAAACTGATAGGTGGAAAACTGCAGCAGGTTTTCTATGTTGCATAAAGCTATTTTCAGTACATTATTTTATGTGATTATCTTAACAACCCCATGAGAAAATGACATCAGGATTTCTGGGAGAGGAAGCTTGGGAAACTAGAAAGACACAAGTCTTAGAGGCCAACAGATATTAATGTATTTCTGCCTTTTCTAAACTGTTTAGCTATGTGCTTTCATTTAAGCTATATAACTACACAATAACCTTGGTTTCTTATCTCTAAAATAAGTATGGCATGCATGATTGTAACAGGCACTAAATAAGATATATTTTTAAAAAGAATTGTACACTGTTGTAATAACCCTGTGTAATAAACAACCTCAAATTCCAGTGGCTTTACAACAGGTTTATTCCTCAACTCTGTGGGTTGGTTGTGATTCTGCTTTGACTGACTGGGCTTGGCTCTTGGCTGTATATGTGTTCACATCTGCTCAACATGTTTCCTCATTCTGTGACCAACCACTACCCAGGGTATGTTCTTCTTGTGGCAGGTGGAAGAAGCATCAGAGGATAAGGCAAACCATATTAACACACTTAATGGCTCTACTGATGTTATATCTGCTGAGATCCCATAGGCAAATCAAGTCTTATGGCCAAGCCTATCCCTGGAGTTGGCAATACACTCTCCCTACACTGGTGAGAGGCACTGAAAATTCACTTGGTAAAGGCTGTGCATGGATAATTCTACTAAAGAAATTGAATAAAAAATTGAGAACAATAACCTAATCTACCACAAAACCAGAGTTGGCAATAAAAAAATATTTATCATTGTAATTCACCCTTTGGAAAAGCACTTTAGGATTTAGAATAGGGAATTGAAGATTAGGGAAAGTGTATAAAATCTGGTGTAACTCTCTTCATTGCCCATTCAGCTCTATACTCTTTCTTGTGATCACCAGTCTTCCCACAGTAGCTCAGGTACTGGCTTCTGACTCTGTTGGCACTGTACTTCTGGTTTACACCCTGGCTGCATATCACATATCTCCTAAACCGGCTACACCAAAAGGGGAGCATCTATTTTCTCTTTTGGGGCTCACAATAAGGGCAGGTGATATCTGTCAGTTATTTTTGCAGCCTTGCACACTGCCTGTGACATAGGAGATTGTCCATATAGTCACAGGCTCAGGGAATGGATGATAGTCACATGTGGCAAAGACTACTAGTGACCGACCCAAAATTCATCTATTTTTCCTTACTAATAGTAAACAAATTAATTTGGGGGTGCAAGTAGAGCAACAAAGAGCTTAAATTAAGATGATATTTCCTACCTTCCCATGTGGCGAAGGACGGTCAATTAAATTTAAGTGGATAGTATTAGGAGGGGTTTCCAAAACTGTTTTCAAAGGAGTCCTATCCTCTTGCTATTTCCCTTCTTCCTTCTATAACAGATTTTTTAGTTAGAGTTATAGTGGTTATTTTTAGGTTATAAACACACCTAAAGATGGTAGAAACAAAAGCTGAAAAGAGCGTAGATCCCTGATGACTGTCAGCCCAGGACTATCAATCGCTGGACTTCTTTTGTGTGAGAGAAAAGTGAACCCTTAATTTGTTTAGGCTGTTTGTGTGGAAGATGTTCTGATACTTGAAGCTGAACACAATAATGTCATATGTTCCTGGTAGATGTTAAATGGATCTTATTTCGAAAGTAGAGTTATAACTGGACTCTCACGGTAACAGAGCAGAGGCAGAAATTGAATCAAATTGAGGCACAAATGGCTTTCTTGGTCACAATTGAACAGAAAGTCTTGACAATCAAGATCACATCAAGAGTTATCATCAGCACTTCCTTTTTATTTCTTTCCACTGTGATTTATTGTGTACTTCCCATCAACCCACATGGAGTTGGATATGAAGAAGCATGAACAAGAAAAAAAAACATTTTGTTGTCATACGCCACTGAGAATTTTAGGAGTGTTTGTTACCACAGTGTAACACGGCCTATGCTGACTAATACAGAGGTACATTGCTTACAATTTCTGTAGCCAATGTTCTTAGGCAGTGGTCTGTCATCAAAAGGATTTAAGAAATTATCTGAATGAATATAACTGCCCAAAGCAAAGTTTTAAGAGGGCATAAAAGGAGAACAATTTTCTTTTGGTTTGTAATATCAAAGAAGAATTTATGGGAAAGGTGGCTATCAATCGAACAAGGAAAAAGGATGAAATTCCAATGAGAACTATAGCCTTTGGCCTTAAACTGACATGAGTTTGATCCCCAGATCTATGACCTACCTTAGAAAAGTTACTTAATCTCTCTGAACCTCAGTTCCTTTGTCTTTATAATGGAGATAATGCCTACTACTTAGTATTTCATGAAGATTAAATGAGAAAACGCTAGTAAAGTGTTCATATAATGCCAATCCCAGTAAAACAGATATGAAATTGAGGGCTCTGAATGGGTGAAGATGGTGACAGTGATGGGACATTTGGACATAAGAGTGAGAATGTGAGAGGCTTACCTGGCAAACAGGTACACTTATTTTAGCTACAGCTTCTAGAATAAAACTTAATAACTATACTTTACGTTTATGCATCATGTTATGGTTCCCAAAAGACCTCAGCATGTACCATTTCACATATTCTTCAGATCAATATTCTGAGAGAGTTTTTTTTTTTTTAATGTCTGTTAGCATTCAACAGATGTACATTTGAAGTGTAGAAACATACAAATAATCACGAAGGCATACTAATGTCAGTGTTGGAACTGAAGCTTCTGTTTTCTGATAAAACACTCAGTGCTTTTTTTAGCGTACCAAGTGCCTTATGTGAGGAGCTCAGAGCATATTCACAAAACCTTCTTTGCAAGGTACTCTTACTGTTTCGTTGGTCAAGGTTTAGTTATACAATACTATCGTGTTGTTGCAGCTTCACATCTGTGAATGCTGAGATGTCCTCATGAGGTGAATGCCTTGAGTAAATCAGGACCAAATAAACAGGATTTTTGTAATGAGGTAAGTGTCGAAGGTGACAGCCAAGACATCCATCAAGTATTGAACCTGGACTTTCATGGTTTTGCGGGACTTTAGAAATAGAAGGTGCTTCATTTCCATTTCTCTCCTTCTATGCTACTATTTGCTTATTACCACCTTTAGAACATGGCTTCCTCTTTGAATATCCCTCCCGTATCTCATAGGACTGGATACTTGGCTCAAAGAAGACATATAACAGTCTGGTCAATGGCCTATCAGTCCCTCTCTTTCAACAATTTCAAATAAGACATGAAAGCCTTGGAGACTGGGGAATTGATTCATATTTGGAATAAAGCACTAACCGAAGGGACTATAAACAACTGTTTTTATCTTGGAACTGCCTTATTTCTCTGATCTGGCTGTTGAAATTTTCCTTGGATTATGTGAGAGACACCATTATCCTGCCAAAGTTTTTCTTACATATACTTAAGAGAGTTTGATAAGGCTCTGCCTTTTTCCAACCACAGTATCTTTAAGACACTAGTGACTTCAGTAATTCAAGATAAAGCCTCTGTCACTTCTCAGTAGTCTTTCCTCCCCCAAATTGCCTATGACACCAGGTGCAAGTGCCAGTTATTCTACCTTTCAAATTCATTCTCAACTGTGTACATTCCCACAGTTCCTGTCTTCATCTAGGTTTTCATCTCTCTTAACTAGGGTTCCCATCTCCAGTCTTGCCTCCTTCCAATCGATCCTCTGTCCAAAAGAAAAACTAAGTTTAATAGGAGGATAAAGTAAACCAGCATTACCAAGCATCCCATTTGTTCAGAGATTTCACATCCCTTGCCTCGTTTAATTCTAAGTATTGTGGGATGATATATTTTTTTTCTAAAAATTTATGCTCATTTTACAGATGAAGAAATGGAAACTCAGAGAAGTTAAGCAAACTTCTCCTAGTCACATACTTGGTAAATGATGGAATCAAACTTCAGACCCAGGCAGGCAGACTCAAGGGCCCATGCTTTCAACCATTTGCTAATTTCTTCCCCAGTGAGATATGAGCTTAAAGATCTTTTACAAGCCTACAGATTTAGTGAAGTCAGAGATAGCATATGAATCAAAGTATTCCTGACCCATGCCCTTTACACTATATTGTAATATGGTCGTACCATTCTCTAGCTTAAAAATTCCTCTGGCAACATGTTTCCTTTTACTGACATCAAGATCCTTCACAGTTTGGCCCTAACTAAACTTCCCAACTTATCTATCATTTTTGCCTTTCTGCCAGATATAAAAAGACAAAGTAAACCAACATAGTTTAAAGAATAAAACAATTATTTAGTTTTACTACATGCTTAATGGACTTTTTTGTTACTCACATATAGTAACTTTAGTTACTCGCATATAGCGTTCCCAACTCGCTTAATGGACTTTTAGTTACTCGCATATAGTAACTTTTAGTTACTCGCATATAGCATTCCCAACTCTAAGGAAGTGTGTATATATATACACACACACACACACACACACATACATACATACATACACACACACACTAATCATTTTCTAATGTCATTTGCTGCTTTCATATTTCAAGCAGGCAAATTCCTATCCATCATAGTCTAACTTGAATGTTTATAAACAGTGTGAAAATATTCCATTAAACTCAAACTATTCACATATTCTAAGGTAAAACTTTCATGGCCACCCTAAAATCACCTACTTAAATGGGGAAATGTGATGGAGGGGGAACTATAAGGGAAGGATACAGCGATCTTACCAAATTGTCATTAACTTTTAGGGAAGAAGACGTAAGGTCCTTGAAGCTTCATTTTAGGTTTTGTCTCTGACATTCATTCTTGAACTTCCTTAGAGTTGGGAATGCTATATGCGAGTAACTAAAAGTTACTATATGCGAGTAACTAAAAGTCCATTAAGCGAGTTGGGAACGCTATATGCGAGTAACTAAAGTTACTATATGTGAGTAACAAAAAAGTCCATTAAGCATGTAGTAAAACTAAATAATTGTTTTATTCTTTAAACTATGTTGGTTTACTTTGTCTTTTTTTTTTTTTTTTTTTGGTCAACATTCTACCCTAGGGATGATTCATCTATACTATTCTCTACATGAGTTTCCAATGACTGAATTTGAATAATCTTAGTGATAACGATGGGGTGTGCTGCAATCTATTCCCAATTTGACCCCTGCTATTTACAAGAATTTCTAACAGTTGAGTGCCTGTCCATTAATTGTTATTTCACATTGGGGGTTAAATGTGATTTCTACCAGAAGACGAGGAAAAGGAGGAGAGGATGAAGAGAGAAGAGAAAAGAGGACAGGAAAACATACAAGGAGAAGTGGGGACAAAAGAAAGAGGAGAGAAGGAAAGGAGGAGTGGGAAGAGAAGGGGAGAGACTTGAGACTATGAAGCAAAAACATGACAGGAAAAAGAGGGACTACATTTAATTAATTCTTACTAAACACCAGACACTATACTACATGTCTCACATATGTTTGATCCTTTAATTTCTACAATGGCACTGTAAGGTACATATTTTTACTTCCATTTTGCATATGGTGAAATTTAGGCTTGGAAAATTTGAGAATTTCCATATGGTCATAGTCTGGTATGTGCCAGAGCTGGAGTTAAACTCTGTTCCTTCTCATTCTGTGTCCCAATCATTCTGATGCATCATCTCTCTTTGGTCCTAGTGCTGCTTTTACATCACACTAAATATATACTCTTCATCTTCCCTGTGGCAACACTATAGATATTTGTAGGAAGTGACATATTTCTCTTTAGTTGTTTCTTCTCCAGTTTAATATCCTCGTTTTTTCAATAGATTCTCAAACACTGTGTGACTTCTATTGAACATTTAGCTCACTGTCTTCAATCAATGCCTCTCTTCCTAAAGTTTTCATCATAACCATTGAGATTGCCAAAGTGTTACTCATAGCTCCTTCTATAGACACTGCCCAACAAGGTCTCATGTCTCAGAATGGAAGATTATAATTAACCATTTCTGTCTTTTCATTTGGGTGAAGACAGAATGAAGTAAATGACCATAACCCTAGAAATCCTATTTAGAGAGAGCGCTTTGATGACAGTGAAATTTGGATTCTAACCCTGTATATACCACTTACTACTTGTATGACTTTGGTTAGGTTATTTAGAATATCTAATATTTAGATTGTCTTGCTATATAACAAGATATTATTATCTATGAATAGGGTGTTGAGAAAATTAACCAGATAAACACATGCTAAGCAAAAGCTACATCATGAACTTTAAGTAAATGGTCTTCAACATTATTAGTCCAGTGCCCTCACATTGTCATTCAAACAGCATCAAACTATGTTTATTAGTGAAGCACAACCTTCAGAATTCATTCTAGGCCATAAAATGACTTGTGGTTATAATTATGTTTTCACAGATCGAATAATGCATAAGCTAGGTAGACTTAAGGCATTTTCTCCCATGACTTTATACCTAAAGGAACGGCACCCAAAATATTTTTTTTGCCAGGATTTTATAGGTATCTAAAGGCAGAATTGGGAGCAGAAGGCATGGTTTTTGAAAACTAATCCAATGTACTTACATCTAAATCACCATGATTCCCAAGATTCAAACTTGGCTGATAGGATGATGTTGACTAATGGGTAATCAATCCAGGTATTTTATCTAGTTCAATGCTTTTCTTAAGTCAAAGGAACGAGAATTATAGCAAAAAGAAAATATATATTTGTTAATAGGGGCATTTGAAACACATCTCACCAAGTCAACTGAGATCCCTTCGTCACCAAATTTAGCCATAATCATGGTTGGCCTAACCCCTGGTGACAGAATAAAGTCACTCAGGTGCCAAACTTGGCTCTGCTATTTGTGAAGTGACGTTGAGAAAGTCATTTCACAACATTAGATTGCTTTATCATCTGCACAATGAGAAAATTAAAGCACTATTAAGATAATTAACTGATATAATAAATTTTTAATTTTAATTATTTTGTATTAGACATAATTATTGAAATAAATTTATATACAATTAAGTGGCCAAACCTAACGTGTTAAATTAAATAAATTTTTCCGTATCTATGCACTTTTTTCCTTTGTGAATGGAATGGATCATATTCTGTACTTCAATGAATTATGATCACGTTCAACTAAGATAATTTCTTTGAAATATAAAGTTCTAATAAAAACTATCATTTATTACATGCTTACTAAATATCAGCTTTTGATAAGGCAATGCTATCTCATATGGTGTCCCGTTTAATCTTAGCAAGACTCCTGAGGTATGTATTTTATCCCTATTTTGAAGATAAGGAGATGTTGCTAGTAAAGGTCAGGTAGCTTGCCTAAAATCACAGACTTGAGTTGCAAATGTGGACCTAACTATCTCTAAAGGCAACATGTGCAGCCATCATTACCACAGTTGAGGCGCAATCACTAAGTCGCTGTAGGAATGCAGCCAGGTCTCATAACTGAATAGGGTAGGAACAATAATTTCATCCTCCTTAACACCCTACAATCTATTTTTTTTTCTTTTAGTTGAAGAGAGAAAGAAAAGTAGGTATTGTATTACTTAAACTTTAATTTGCAAGTCCTACGCATATTTGAGACATTAGTAAGGATTACTATGCTTTCACTGGGGCAAAGGCAAAGAAGTGTAGGGGTGCACGAACTCTTATTCTTCCTTGGGGATATCCAAATGAAATTAAACCTAAGAAACTCTTCTTCCCTGGGATGCCCAATTATGTTTTAAAAGTAGGCCTACCCAGGAACCACCAGTAGCCTCCATTTTAATAAACCAACCTTCGGGCTCAGCAGAGTATAGGTTACTGGAGTGTTATCCAGAGAGTTACTCGACATTGCCAACTTCCTTGTCATTACACAGTGACTCTAGTGTATCCATAATTGCTACATCCAAGATGCACGGAACTGTGCAGTATGGACATGCTGGGATTTATCTGGCAAGAGACAACACTCTGGCTGAATCTACAATGAGCTGTGTTTGCAGACCTCATCTGCCTGGTGCCTGTGAAGACGCAGTGGAGATGGAAATAGTGGAAATGAGAAGGATACCAGAGCCTAAGAAATGATACCTGCTGGCTTGGCAGGAGCTGTGGCTTATCCATGAAGACATAGGAGGCCTTTGGGAAAACAGGATAATGCTAATTAATAAAACTTCTAACTTAAAGTAACTCTAAAGTGTACAAAATACATCCAACCACCTCAATCTTCTGTGGGACTCAGAGAGGTGTTGTCATTGCTTCTCTTCTTTGGGTGAGGATAGTGTGGATCAGAGAGGTGACATAGGCGATGCATCTAATGAGAAGCAGGACTCCAGTTCCTGGATCAGCTCATTTCCCATCATGCTTGGTTGTTTTCAGAGAACCAGAGAATAAAATGTCCCCAATAAAAAATAGAAGTCTGAAAAAAGCAAAGAGATGGAGTGAAGGGCAGGATACTATATAGCCAGAGAGTCAGAAAATGACTTGATGAAAGGCTTGGAATGGAGAGGAGAAAAAAGCATTGTATTCCAGAATAACACAGCTTAGACTAGGAAATCAAATGGCATCTTGCAGGATGATGCAACAAACCAGATCCAGAACACCCCTACTCTGAAAGGAAGTTCATCACTTAATTAATACCTGTGCGATTAGTCACTCTATGCCACTGAAGCCCTCTTTCCTCCTGTGTAAACTAGAAAGAAAGAAAATAAAAAGGGAGGAAAGCAGGAAAAGAAGGGAGCAGGGAGCAAACAAGAATATCTAAGGATCACAGGATAGTTAGATGCAGGAATAGAGTACATAAATAACACAGTGGTGGTGAAGTGAAATAATACAGAACTTTGTCCAAGAACAGAATGGGATGTTTGGAATTTACTTATTCAATCATTCATACATTCATTCACATATTCACATATTTATTTGTTAAGTTACTCGTTTATTTTTTCAACAATTACTGAGAATTAATTTGATATCTTCATTTTTGAAACTGAAGACAAAGAGATGGATGAAACACAGTTCTACCTTGAAGGAACTCTTATGTCAAAGGTGAATAAGTAAGTATATAAATACAGTATTATATAGGACAAGTACCTGGAAACTTTGAAAGCACAGAGAGGTCCTTACTTAGTTTTGCATCTGGTGCATGGACAGCTGAGTGTTTGAAACGGGTGGGGTTGCTTAGGGCAGGTCTCTCTTGGAATAGGTGACAGCCCAGGATAAACTTCAAAGAAGAGTCATAATTAACCAGAGAAGGAGTATAAGGGAGAGGGCTGAGAAATGAATAGGGTATTTTCAGTCAAAGAGTATATAGAGGAGAGAATACAGAGTAAAAGGTGAGAGAGAATGATGAGTTCAAGAAAATGTAGTAAGTTCGGTCATGCTGGAATTTAAGGACTAAGGGGAACAGACATAAGGCTGAAGCTGAACGGATTAGCTGAGGCCAGATTATGAGCTGCATCGGGACATGCAGACTTTATTCGGAGGACAGAGGGCAGTCTCTGAATGATCTTTCTCTGATCAGTGACGTGATCTGAATTACAGTTTTAAAAGGCCATTTTGGACTCATGAGAGAAAGAGCTGAGAGTGATGAGTCTGGATGCAGGGGATCTAAGTTGGGAGGATAGAGGTGATACAGACCTAGACTTGGATATGGCCTTTGAAGTGGGCGCCAGACATACAAGGCATGGTATGCAGGCCTGAGTTAAAAGCACAGAACAGGGGAGACACGGTTTCAGGCCTTCAGGTTATCTGACTTCCTCTGTGACTCACACATGAGGACGACAATGAGGTACATGAAACAAAAGATCTGAAATATCATTTTTAAAAACAGTTTTTACCTTTCTACCATTTGCCATTCTTTCCTGGAAAACACCTATTCAAATTATTTTAGGGTTCAAAG
>NW_011888842.1:4097761-4106059 GCF_000151845.1 Pteropus vampyrus | reverse complement strand
ACAGCTTAGACTAGGAAATCAAATGGCATCTTGCAGGATGATGCAACAAACCAGATCCAGAACACCCCTACTCTGAAAGGAAGTTCATCACTTAATTAATACCTGTGCGATTAGTCACTCTATGCCACTGAAGCCCTCTTTCCTCCTGTGTAAACTGGAAAGAAAGAAAATAAAAAGGGAGGAAAGCAGGAAAAGAAGGGAGCAGGGAGCAAACAAGAATATCTAAGGATCACAGGATAGTTAGATGCAGGAATAGAGTATATAAATAACACAGTGGTGGTGAAGTGAAATAATACAGAACTTTGTCCAAGAACAGAATGGGATGTTTGGAATTTACTTATTCAATCATTGATACATTCATTCACATATTCACATATTTATTTGTTAAGTTACTCGTTTATTTTTTCAACAATTACTGAGAATTAATTTGATATCTTCATTTTTGAAACTGAAGACAAAGAGATGGATGAAACACAGTTCTACCTTGAAGGAACTCTTATGTCAAAGGTGAATAAGTAAGTATATAAATACAGTATTATATAGGACAAGTACCTGGAAACTTTGAAAGCACAGAGAGGTCCTTACTTAGTTTTGCATCTGGTGCATGGACAGCTGAGTGTTTGAAACGGGTGGGGTTGCTTAGGGCAGGTCTCTCTTGGAATAGGTGACAGCCCAGGATAAACTTCAAAGAAGAGTCATAATTAACCAGAGAAGGAGTATAAGGGAGAGGGCTGAGAAATGAATAGGGTATTTTCAGTCAAAGAGTATATAGAGGAGAGAATACAGAGTAAAAGGTGAGAGAGAATGATGAGTTCAAGAAAATGTAGTAAGTTCGGTCATGCTGGAATTTAAGGACTAAGGGGAACAGACATAAGGCTGAAGCTGAACGGATTAGCTGAGGCCAGATTATGAGCTGCATCGGGACATGCAGACTTTATTCGGAGGACAGAGGGCAGTCTCTGAATGATCTTTCTCTGATCAGTGACGTGATCTGAATTACAGTTTTAAAAGGCCATTTTGGACTCATGAGAGAAAGAGCTGAGAGTGATGAGTCTGGATGCAGGGGATCTAAGTTGGGAGGATAGAGGTGATACAGACCTAGACTTGGATATGGCCTTTGAAGTGGGCGCCAGACATACAAGGCATGGTATGCAGGCCTGAGTTAAAAGCACAGAACAGGGGAGACACAGTTTCAGGCCTTCAGGTTATCTGACTTCCTCTGTGACTCACACATGAGGACGACAATGAGGTACATGAAACAAAAGATCTGAAATATCATTTTTAAAAACAGTTTTTACCTTTCTACCATTTGCCATTCTTTCCTGGAAAACACCTATTCAAATTATTTTAGGGTTCAAAGTTCTTTAGGAAAAAGCAGCTGAATATATCTTTCTCAGCATATGCCAGCAGCCTGAATAGCAGTGATTGAAAATCTTAACTCCCTCACTTCTCTGACACACACATGACCCATCTCCACCCAATTTTAGAGAAACAAAAGATGTCTCAAGGACTCCTTTGGAAAAATAACCATTCAGTAGGATGTGACTAGGCTGTTTCCATGGCAATTCAAGCTTTTTTACATTGTGATACTTTCTGAAAATGGAAATTTCCTTTTGTCTCCTAATGTTACTTCCTTTTGTTATATGCATGTATTCACACTCACATGGAGGTAGTTTGGGTCAAAAAAAATAAAATAAAAATAAAGTAAAATAAAAGATTTAAGTCTCTTGGTTATTTTTCTATTTCCCACAGCTTTACTAGCCTGGAGAAGTTGTTGAGCTTTTTACAGGATATATCAAATAGAATGTCAATATGGGGGTTGGAGAAAGGATTATCCTAGTATTTAGGATTTTTTTTTTTTTAATACAGGCATTTCAGGAAAATAGAACACTGCATAATACCCACCTAAACTCTCTAGACTCACATCATGCCCTCAAATAGCAGTTTCCTCTCAATTAAAAACTGTTGTAAGGCTAGGAATAGGGCACCTAACCAGCCAGAAAAATCTACCTCAGAGAAAACAATGTTACCTGATCAGGGACTCTCAGCTTCATCCTCAGCTACAGGACAGGAGTTTGAGAACTGTGATAAAAGTTTGTTTTCCTATCACTGCTTAAAGCTGGAACTCCCTTGCAGGAGTGATTTTCGACCAGGCAATTTTGATTCCCATGGGACATTGTGCAATAACTGGAGACATTTTGGGTTGGCACAACTAGAGATATGACAGAGGTCAGGGATGCTGCTCACCTGACATGTAGTGCATAGAGGGCAGGGATAATGCTAAACA
This sequence comes from Pteropus vampyrus, assembly GCF_000151845.1. Taxonomy (NCBI): domain Eukaryota; kingdom Metazoa; phylum Chordata; class Mammalia; order Chiroptera; family Pteropodidae; genus Pteropus; species Pteropus vampyrus. The sequence continues at coordinate 4,103,772 of NW_011888842.1, read as the reverse complement.
TTTCTAAACATTCTACAAAGTTCATGACCGCTCCCCACGACAAAGCTTTACTTGGCCTAAAATGTCACTAGTATTTGGTTTGAGAAAATCTGCCTTTAATGTTGTCCCGGGATGCTGCAAATACAGAGACAGTGGTCAATTGTTGACAAACAGATTGACCTTCAGTGTTGGAATTGGAAAAGTATACCTAAGTGTGGCAGTACAATAATACTGAAGAGGCTCAAAGACTCATTTCAAAGTCTGGAAATGTCAAGAATTAGACCTCCAAATAGGCATGTAAGGAAAGATATCCAGGAATCCATGAGCCACGAAGGTCCACTCATCCTTTTATTCACATTCATTGATTTTTTTTTTTTTAATTAAATTGTAGGCACTAGCTCGGGAGCCAAGAATTCAACAATAAACAAAACAGAAGGCTCGTTAATCTCCTACTTTGACAGGAAATAAAGATAATAATAAACAAATGTACAATTAATTTTTAAAAATAGTTGTAGTAAGTGCTATGTAGAAGTATAGCTTTTTTTGAATATATATTAGAAGACCTAATCTAGAACACTTCCCAGAAGATGACTTTAAACTGAACTTTGATTGATGAATAAAAATGTGGAAGTTGTGGATCTTGGAGATATTTCTACAGACTCAGGTCCCCAAACCGGCGTGTAAATTGTGGGGTAAAGTTCAGGCCACAAGGAAGAGGGCCATTAAGAGTGTCTAGAATGTTTCAATCATGCATGCATTTGTTGAGTTCAGTTGTTTTAACTATTCACAGAAGGAGAGTGAAATGTTGATAAAGATAAACATCAGAGAGATTTTAAAAATTAGACAAGCCTAAGCCAACTTGGAAAAATATGTTGATATCTATAACTGTCTAACTATGCATCAGAACCTAAGTTTATATATTGACTGTAGTTCCAATAAATATCGAGTTCATCCTTTATGCCATTTTTAAAATATATTTATATTTATATAAACTGAGGGTTGAGGTGAGAAAAGATTCAATAGGAGGCCTGTAGCCTTATGAGTTACAGGATCTTAAATAAAAACTCATAGCTGGTTATTCTTGTTGCATTCAATTGTATAGAAATGAGAGTCAAGGATACCTGAGAAAGGTTGACATATTCTTCTAGATAGTGCCAGTTAGATGCTTCTCTCTATCATGCTTTTTGTTTTTCATAGACATTTTGCACGTTATTTTAAATAAAATTTTATATTGATGTAAGCATACATACAGGAAAGTATACAAACCACGGTTAGATAGTTTAATAAGTTTTCATAAGCACTTTTAGAGCTGTCAGTCAGATCAAGATATAAGTTATTACCAACACTCCGGATACTTTTGTGGCTCTTCCCAGTCAACACCCCACCAACAAAACTACTGTCTTGATTTCTATCACCTTAGATTAGTTTGATCTGTTTTTGAAATACTCTATAAAATACAGTATTTCCTTACCAGTGTCTGTCTGGCCTTCTTTTTCTAAAGTTATATGCTAAGATTTACCCGCTTTGGTGCATGAAGTTGCTAATTATCTTTTCTGTATTACACTATATTAGCTGTAAACTTCGATATATTGTGATTTCATTATTATTCAATTTGAAAACTTTTATTAGTTTCCATTGTGATTTCTTTATTGATATTTGAATTATTCAAATGCACATTTCTTAATTTCCAGATAACTATAATTTATTTATGATTTTTGTTATTAATTTCTAATTTAAATTTTTATCTGTTCAGACAACATATTCTGTATTTTAGTGCTTATACTTGACTGCTTCCAGTCAAGTAGACTTTACTAGGTAAACTTGATGGTAGACTTTACTAGGGTCTTCCAGTTATGGTTTCCCTTACTTTTCTGACGTCAAGAGAACTCTGAAGGACAGCGTTCACTTTCTATGAGGACTGAATGTTCAGTCTTATTCAGACATTAATACTTCAGAGAGTTATTTTCGTGAGTCTTTTTCTGTGAGAATGATTCTTATCTCTAATGATGTATAAAAATCACTAGAGGTATGTGTATGCATGTATCTGTGTGTGTGTTTACCTATTTTTTTAACTTATGCCACAAGGTAGAATGATGGCATCATTATTCATCACTGAGGAATGGCACTTTTAATGGTATGAGTTCCTCTGGGGAGACAATTGTCCATGGAATTCATATTTCTGCATATCTTGTGAGCAGAGACATTGAGAGATTTTGGTCCAGAATATCTTTTCAAGGCTTTTTTATAATAATTGAACAGAAATAATGTCTCCTTGGGCAGAGGGCAGTTTTGTTTATTCCCTGTTATTAAAAAAAAAAAAATCTCCTGTCAGAATAAATGCTGGACATATTTACTTGCAACCATTTATAACTGTTAGGGTAACCTAAACTCAGGATTCCTTAGCTATGGTGATTCAAGCATACTGCTTATAAAGCATCTAACTGGGCTGCTCCGCATCACTCTTGCGGGACTGAAATGCAAGAGAAATTGATGTTAATAAAAATTAAGCTTATGATGCTTGCTCAGCAGGGAATAATAAAATCCTTTATCTCTGATCCAGGAGTTTCATGTTTTGCCATCATTCATGAAACATTGTCAGGCTAACTTGTTTGCGTGCAAGTAGGGTGAAATCTCAGACTCTTCACAGTTCTTGGTAACTCCAAAGGAAGCATAGTCTGGTATCCCTGGAATATTGGTAACACTTTGGTAATCTATGTGGACATAATATGGGGATAGATAATTTGATTCCCTTGTTATTTTGGCTTTATTTTGCTGTTCTAATAAATTTACTTGTATAAAATAAGTGCCTGATGTTTATATGTATTGTGAAAGGTTTATAGAAAAGATTTTGCAGTCCAGGACTCTTCTTTGGTAGGAGTTTTATATATATGTATATGTATATATATATATATATATATACATACACACATACACACATACATACATACATACATATACACAATATATATATATTTAATTCCATAGATACTTTTGGCCATTTGGTAAAGCCCAGGGATTCCTTTTCATAAGAATGTTTTTGTATCCATAAAAGCAGAATTGCAAAGGGATTTCATTATACTGAAATACAGTTATCTATATATTTAAAATCAGTTTGTGATAATAATGATATATTATTTTATTAAAGTATTAAGTAGAAGATCTAGCATAAAACTAATAACTATCATAATTGTCATAGTCATAATTACAAATGTTTCAAAACATCTGCAACAACTGTAATATGACATGAAAATATCTGTGACTTTATTACCATAAAGTTACCATTAGTGCACAATTACTGCGATTACTAATGTAGTCTGTTTTCGACATTAAAAAAAGTATCACTAAATTTAAATTATAGGATAGTAAAAATAAATATAATACTTCTCCCCCACCTCCCTGATTCTGATTAATGGATTCTTTGTTTAGAATCCCTGTCCTAGAGTCTCTGGAGAACCTCAAGATAATATTTAAAAAGTCAAAGCAAAGTAGATTGTATTAAGTAAATAGTATTATCCTTCTGAAGTTAATGTTCTCCATAGAAAATAATGATTTGACATTTCAAGCACAACTTAAGGTTTACAAGTTTTTATCTAGGTCCATGTAGATCAGAGTCCTTTTTCTTTCCAGAGTTAACAGGTGGAGAGTGTTTGTTTGTTTGTTTGTTTGTTTGTTTGTTTGTTAGCCTTTCTTGCTTCTGCAGTAGTACAAGTTTTAAAACATTCAGAGGAAACTATGACTTGGGTCTCTTTCCAAATATCTCAGACTTCTTGGAGTCGAAACTTGAGAATTCTGAATCGTTTAATGTGTATAAGTCAGAGAGAAGTCTAGTGTCTGACATAAACATCACAAGCACAAAAGATGTAGAGATTTAGTAGGTTCATCCCAAAATAATTAGCTGAACCAATGGGAGGAACAAAAGGAAAAGCAGATATATAGACATTGAAGCTGTTCTGTTTCATATTACCTGCCAACTTGTAAATGATTAAGGATAAGGGCGAGAATGAGGAAGAATTGTAAAGTACTTCTATTTGTGTAATTTTACTCAAATCTTATTAGCAACTAGGTCTCAAAAACATGAATGTATGTCAAGAGATTATATTTTCATATACTTGTTTTTTTCTAGAAAATTATTTAAGAGAACACAGTCTTTTTAGTTTCACACAAAATTTTCACACACAGAAAAAACCTATACCATTAAATCTTCATGACCACCCACTTGGGGGTAGGAATTACCAGTTCCAAATAACACACAAAAACACCAAAATTCAGAAATTTGATTTCTTGAATAAAGTCTCTGAAAGTAAGTCTGACCACCTTTTCTTGATATCGTTGTACTGGGGCCAGGCCAGTTGAGAAATTTCTATTCAAAAAGCTTATTTCCCTTTTTTGAACTACATGAAATGAATCTTTTTAATTTGCACATTGCTCACATAATATTAAATTAATGATGTTAATGGCCAACACAATCTCAACAAAAACTTCATTACATATAATGAGCACATAAGATAAACAATGAAACCAAAATGCAAATCCAGATTGACTGGCTTCAGAGCCCTTGTTCTTAGCCACTGTTGTAAAATCTTTGCTTTGCTTTGTCCTTGCTCTCTGAGGGGTCCAGTGCCCTTCTCAACATTCTTTCATTCTCCAGGCCATTACCATTAATCAATACAAAGTTCTCCTTCATCTCAGATCATAAATCACCAGGCTATCCTAGTGTTGCTAGGTAATGGCTCTGATGAGCTAATTCACACCAAGGTGTGAATGAATAATGATGGTTTTATAAGTGTTCCACTTGGGAGTCTGCATTTTAAGGAGAGCCACAAACACTCCTCCAATGAAGTATAAAATATGGAGATTTCCAAGACTATTTTCAGGCAGGTGAAGGGAGAGGAATGTTTGGTCGAGAGGGATTTAAGTACCTCTCAAGCTACCTGGTTTACAAAAATCAGAAGAAATGAAAGAACTGGCATTTGGAGGTTAGCAAGAGAGAGACAAGATAAGCTTAACCTTTCTGTCAGAAGTTGGTGAGTGATACTTCTGTCAACAAAGGGCATTTCTGGTTACCATTCACCACAGGAAAGATTGCTGCATCTGCTCAGATGCTCCTTTAAGACAGATATGCATTATTTTCAGATCATTAACATAACAAGGCTTCTGACATCCAGGTTCTAGCTACCTCTCTTGGTCTTGAAACTCATTGCAGGGCCTCTAGAATCTTTTTTTGAGGGGAAGGAGGTGATGATGAGTTTTCCCCCCACTTTATTGAGCTATGATTGACGCATAACATTGTGTAAATTTGAGGCGTACATTTCATCATAATCATACCAAAATTCCAAACTTGTTGATTTGATACATTTTTATATTGCAAAATCTTAATTCATCCCCTCATGAGATGGTTCATCTCCTCTGTAAAGGTTGTACACTTATACTAATTGGAATTTATAACCACTACCACTACCCCCAAGGAGATAAAAAGCTTTAAAAAGATTTCTGTTCCTTCACAGTACTCTATTTTAACAAGTTGGAGATTGTAAGCATAGAGAAAGTTTTCATTACTTCATAGATACCAGAGCTTCCACTCTTAAAACTGCCTCAACAAAACCCTGTGATGCAATATTAAACACTATTGACAGACTCATTGGCCATGTGGACAATGGAATAAAGCCCTTTCTTAATGCTCACTGTTGAAGTTATTTTTAGAATTTTGATATCATTATGATGAAAAGACTCCCTCTCAGTGGGATTCTGAACTGAGAGCTCTATACAAGAAACAAAGTAAATTGATGATGGAAATACTTCATGTGTTAATTGCTGAATAAGTATTCTCTGCCCCTGCTGAAGAGTTATCTGGCTAAAGATACTTTTGAAAATGCAGCTCAGGTTCAAGGCCTTAGTGAGGTTTTCTGCATCCTCCTCACTGAATGTAAAACTCTTAGTTCTGCCAGAGATAATGCTTATCTAACTTTCTAATCAGCTGCAAGCATGGCAAGAGTAAACCTGCCCAAGACAGGTCAAAAGAGGAAGGCTCTGCT
>NW_011888842.1:4075019-4097306 GCF_000151845.1 Pteropus vampyrus | reverse complement strand
ATGTCAAGAGATTATATTTTCATATACTTGTTTTTTTCTAGAAAATTATTTAAGAGAACACAGTCTTTTTAGTTTCACACAAAATTTTCACACACAGAAAAAACCTATACCATTAAATCTTCATGACCACCCACTTGGGGGTAGGAATTACCAGTTCCAAATAACACACAAAAACACCAAAATTCAGAAATTTGATTTCTTGAATAAAGTCTCTGAAAGTAAGTCTGACCACCTTTTCTTGATATCGTTGTACTGGGGCCAGGCCAGTTGAGAAATTTCTATTCAAAAAGCTTATTTCCCTTTTTTGAACTACATGAAATGAATCTTTTTAATTTGCACATTGCTCACATAATATTAAATTAATGATGTTAATGGCCAACACAATCTCAACAAAAACTTCATTACATATAATGAGCACATAAGATAAACAATGAAACCAAAATGCAAATCCAGATTGACTGGCTTCAGAGCCCTTGTTCTTAGCCACTGTTGTAAAATCTTTGCTTTGCTTTGTCCTTGCTCTCTGAGGGGTCCAGTGCCCTTCTCAACATTCTTTCATTCTCCAGGCCATTACCATTAATCAATACAAAGTTCTCCTTCATCTCAGATCATAAATCACCAGGCTATCCTAGTGTTGCTAGGTAATGGCTCTGATGAGCTAATTCACACCAAGGTGTGAATGAATAATGATGGTTTTATAAGTGTTCCACTTGGGAGTCTGCATTTTAAGGAGAGCCACAAACACTCCTCCAATGAAGTATAAAATATGGAGATTTCCAAGACTATTTTCAGGCAGGTGAAGGGAGAGGAATGTTTGGTCGAGAGGGATTTAAGTACCTCTCAAGCTACCTGGTTTACAAAAATCAGAAGAAATGAAAGAACTGGCATTTGGAGGTTAGCAAGAGAGAGACAAGATAAGCTTAACCTTTCTGTCAGAAGTTGGTGAGTGATACTTCTGTCAACAAAGGGCATTTCTGGTTACCATTCACCACAGGAAAGATTGCTGCATCTGCTCAGATGCTCCTTTAAGACAGATATGCATTATTTTCAGATCATTAACATAACAAGGCTTCTGACATCCAGGTTCTAGCTACCTCTCTTGGTCTTGAAACTCATTGCAGGGCCTCTAGAATCTTTTTTTGAGGGGAAGGAGGTGATGATGAGTTTTCCCCCCACTTTATTGAGCTATGATTGACGCATAACATTGTGTAAATTTGAGGCGTACATTTCATCATAATCATACCAAAATTCCAAACTTGTTGATTTGATACATTTTTATATTGCAAAATCTTAATTCATCCCCTCATGAGATGGTTCATCTCCTCTGTAAAGGTTGTACACTTATACTAATTGGAATTTATAACCACTACCACTACCCCCAAGGAGATAAAAAGCTTTAAAAAGATTTCTGTTCCTTCACAGTACTCTATTTTAACAAGTTGGAGATTGTAAGCATAGAGAAAGTTTTCATTACTTCATAGATACCAGAGCTTCCACTCTTAAAACTGCCTCAACAAAACCCTGTGATGCAATATTAAACACTATTGACAGACTCATTGGCCATGTGGACAATGGAATAAAGCCCTTTCTTAATGCTCACTGTTGAAGTTATTTTTAGAATTTTGATATCATTATGATGAAAAGACTCCCTCTCAGTGGGATTCTGAACTGAGAGCTCTATACAAGAAACAAAGTAAATTGATGATGGAAATACTTCATGTGTTAATTGCTGAATAAGTATTCTCCGCCCCTGCTGAAGAGTTATCTGGCTAAAGATACTTTTGAAAATGCAGCTCAGGTTCAAGGCCTTAGTGAGGTTTTCTGCATCCTCCTCACTGAATGTAAAACTCTCAGTTCTGCCAGAGATAATGCTTATCTAACTTTCTAATCAGCTGCAAGCATGGCAAGAGTAAACCTGCCCAAGACAGGTCAAAAGAGGAAGGCTCTGCTTGGGGCTGAGAAAACAAAAAACAAAAAAGAATGTGGACTTGAATAGGTTCAGTATAAACCTCCACTATTAATTAGCTGATGGCTATTCAAATTTTTGGATGTTTTAATAAGATCAATAAAACGTCCTCCCTTGGATGGAAGCTAAGAAGGAATCGTGGTGATATAAGGAAGAGGCATGAGAACTAAACAAATTAATTAAATACCAAATCAAGTTCAGAGCCTGCAACAGTGCTGTCAGACCCCTGGAAGCCTACAGAACAAAAGAAGATTCCCACTGCAATCACTAACAAACCATTCACCCATACCTGAAGGAAAAACCGAGTCTTTAAGTTGTACCCTACACAAAATAAACACAAAATAAACACAAGCATTCATTCTCTGTGGCCAGATCATAGGAAACCTTATAGATCAAAGGCTGAGATTGCTAGCATACCTTTCACGCTGTATACCCATGCCTTTCAAGTTACATGCCTATACCATCAAAGGAAAATGAGTAAACAAAGCCTTTAAACTATAATTCATAGAAACCAAGAATGATATATAAACTAAATTCCCCAAACTCTCATTGTCCCTCTTAGTCTCTCTCATTCTGTCTTTGGGAGGATACCATGCTCTGTCTACGCAACATTATTCCTTCTCAAATAAACTTTCCTTTTAACTCTAACTCTGGCATGTGCTTGAATTCTGTCTTACACACAGTACAGGACTTGAGTTCTTACTTGGGGTTTCGCTTCGTCCTGCATCAATGGCATGAGGTTCCAAAAACATATTTCTTAACAAAGTCAAATGAAAGCACACCAGTGTTTTTAAATTATTATTTAATACATGACTTATAAATTCAGAAATATCTCCTGATTAGAAAAAGGAAGAAACATACTTAACAAAGTTAAGTACAAAATGTATACTTTTCTACTAGTTTAATGGATTTGTAAGCTTCTCTAAAATTTATTTTTTCTTTCTTTCACCTAATATCTCAAGGTGTTTATTTGTTAAATGAAGAATTATAATATCTATTTCATAATAGGATTCAGAGTGTTAAGTCTAATAATGCAGGCAAAGTACTCAACAGAATGTCTAGTATATAGATTGTGGTCAAAGCTTAGTGACTTTGGAATCAAGTAAATGTCAAGTGAATTCCTAGTTCACCCACCAATTGTAAACGACATGACTCTGGACAAGTTATTTGCTTTATCTGTTTCTTTTTCATATGTATATTATACAGATAAATAATAGGCAACATATACTAAGGATTAAATAAAATATAATACAGAAGTTTAGTGCAGAGTACATACCAGATACTTGATTAACAATAGCTATTATTATTACTAATACTACTTCAAGGCATGTGGGCTCTATGTGTTCTTACTTGTATTCATCTGTTGGAAGAGATGGGTTTAGAACAGGTAAAACTGTATATATGAAAGTTACGCATACAGAATTTTAATTCATTTACTTTATTTAAATTGATCTATGTTGTTCCATATATGCCATATTAAACACTATTATTAAGTATGTCAGGCACTTCTGATCAGTTGATATAAACATAGTACTCTTCATAAGACCCAGGTGAATTAGGGTATCTCTGATGTCTCATTGGTGAATTTATGGGTGGACTGTTTGGCCCAAAAGTCAGTGACGCACATTCAGATAAGGGCAAGTTGTCATCACTCTTGCAAAGAAGTAATATTACATTTATTATATGTTTTAATTTGTTCTAACATCTGATGATGTCTAACTTAGCACATGCCCTAAAGCATTCTCTTAAAATCTGACTGGAAGTCCAAATATGCGACCTTGAAGAGTTCACACAAACCACACGTGTATGAAGAAAATCAGCGTATAAACAAGGAAAGATCAAAATTCTGAAAGCTTGTGTCAGTCCAGCAGTGTGCACATCACCTTCTAGCAAGGCTCTCTAAAGAAATTCTTCACTTTGCTAGCTTCTCTCAGATTAGTTTCCTCTGGCAGCTACAGGTATTGACACCGATTTAGAACTTTCTTAAACCTCCAGAGAATTTCCTTTCCCCACCTGCCTTTAGTTTCTTCAACTCAATCCCACGTACTTTCCCCTGGGAATCCTAGTTTTCCGAGTCATTCAGAACTTTCTCCTAAAGGAGATGACTAATACTACCATCTCTCTCTCTTGCATTTCTTCCCGTTTATTTATTCGAGGCTGCCCTATTTGCTTAAATCATGCAGTCTTGATTCTTAAAGGAGCTAAGTACTTATTCACACAGGATCCATGTAAGTAGACAATAGAAAATATTTCTTATAGGCTTTTAAAAAGATTCTCTTTCTGAGACAAACTAGAAGTCTTGGTGTAGAATGGAGATTGTGAATGCTTCTCATAAAAACCAGGGTTTGTTTTCTGCCCATTGCCCATTCACTGTTTTATTGTTTGTTTCAGCGTGTGTAGCAGAGTTCTCACACTGCATGGCCCGACCGCCTCTGCCTGCATAAAACATGATGCTCTACTCTGAACAATACTGGAATACATTACATAAATTTCCCTTTGATATCTAGCATGTTTTCTACTCTAATAGAATCTGAGCAGAATCACATCTCCTTTCTCCAGTGTTCCCGATGTGCTTCATAACTCTCTCTCCTGTGAGTCCAATAACCATCTCCAAGCCGTTAGAAGGAATATGTTTCAATGAAGTGTGTAAGGAAGCAACTCAGTAGGGCAGAGCCAAAGATGATCTAGCAAGTTGTTACACGATAGCATGAGGGCACATTGTCAAAGGATAAGGAGGCTGTGCAATCAACCTTTATAACTCCCATCTCTTGCAGAAATGGAGCATTCAGGTTATAATGTGGTGTGAACCCCCAAACCTTTTCATACCTGTTTCTTCCTGTGGAAGATTCTGCAGTTTGACTCACCTCACACTGATTCTCCAGCCTCATGACAACTTTCAGACTAATAAAGGCAAACAGTCTTCCGCAACCTGGTTTGCAACTAGCGGTGGCCATGTGCACATTCAAGACCAAAGACATCTCAACATCTGTTATTAGGTTTCCTTGGAAAGCATTTGCCTTCTTGATACAAATAAAAGGGCAGATAGAAAGCATGATCCTTTACAAATAGAATGTTTCTATGATACCTGGAGCTACAATACCCATCAGTGACCACGAGGGTTATCACAGAGACAGCAGCCTAGATATTATTGAGATACTGAATCAATGTCAACAACTGCCCACTTCCTAGAAAATAACTTAATGAAAAGTCTAGCTTGAACCAGGTATATCATTTACTTAATTTGTTTTACCAATTTCAATAAAATGTATTTCTATTACAACTACCATGTCTTTCTAAGTAGAACAGACTTGAAAATATCTTGTTTAATATCTGAGGACTTTTAGAGTTTTGCAGTTACTATTTTAAATACCATGGCTTTATAAAGTGTTTGAAAAATCTCAACAAATCATAAAACCTAATTTCCTGGAAAGGCACATAGTATAAATAGCATCAAACCAGACCAGTCTCTGCTCTCTTCAGTCTCAGTACGATCTTGGAAAAGCCAATTCAGAGACTGGGCTCTCAGCTCCTAAAAGTTAAGTTTGAAGTTAAGTTACATTACTTGCTAGTCCTGAGATTTGATGATTCTGTGTCAGCACAGAGAGCACACTACGAGATTATAATTCACACATGTTCTCCATGCCCAGGTAGCTTGTGAAATAGCCCACTGGGGATGTGGAAATTTGTGTTCCTACATCATTGATGCCATTCCACATAGCATTTATTTTTCTGAATCTCATTTTGCTCATCAGCATGAGATCGTAAGTAAATAAAATATATTCTGGTGGCTCTTGGACTAAATTTAGTCTACAATTTTGTTGCTTGTAGAGGTTATTTTTAAAGTTTTTAAAAATTGAATTAGTCATATAATAGCTTTCTTTCTGAGTTCTTTAAAAAAATTGATCTATTTGGCAATACTGGGCACACATTCTTCCACGAAAATAATCACCTGGAGAAAAGGAACTGCTGCCCCATTAAATCAGGCCTGCGTCCTTCACTCACAACGTGGCTCACTTCATTTACTTATGTTATATACTCCAAGGTCATAGTTATTTCCATTTTTAAGCCTTGGAGCAATAAATTGCCCAAATTCCTTTCTAATTCTGGAATTGTCTCTAAAGACACTCATGTTGTAAACTGAATACACTAAACCATTAGAGGAATTGATTCCATAGGCTGAAAGAGTTGATGTCTTCAGCCCCTCCCAACTTTAACATTCTGTTATTCCATGTCAAGCTAAGGCATTTCCGAGACTTTGATGTATTACTTGACATGTCACTAGGCCAGCCAGCCTTGAGCTGGTCTTAGAAGTCACAAAAAGGCACAACTTCACTTGTCACCACTGATCCAAAATGAAAACATTGATAGGTTAAAATCAGCGATTACAGGTACACCCTTCCCTGCAGTTTTAAATAAACACAATCAGTCTACCCTGTGCTAAGCAACTGTTTCTTAAGGCATGTTTGTAAATGTGTTTATAAAGCGAGAACCTCCAATCCATCAGGCCTCAAAGAGCTAATCAATATATTCCAATCTGATCTCAGAGAAGTTTTGCCACGGGAAGTTTAATTTATTTCAACTCATGGCCATGAAAAAATGAGCAGCCACGGCATTTTGACAAAAGAGAAAAAGTGGATGATGTTGTAGCCATTTCAATTTTCCATTTTATCTGAACAAATCACCTCACTCAATGGAATGACCATGAAAACTGATCAGGCATGGGGCTAGTGTATGGGCCCAGACAGGAAGAAAGGGTATCTAGATGGCAGCTGCAAGAGACATTCTTACTCACAGACTATACTCCCTGTTAAAACATTTTGGGAGAGGGAATAGAAGCCTGAGAAAGAGTTTTGGTAGGTAATCTACTAGATAAATGTCCTTTTAACAGTGCTTGTATCTAGATATAATCACTTCCCATAGCTAGGGTGTTTGCCCCTAAAAAATAAATTCCCCTGATGTCTGTAAGGGATGGATATCAAGTGTCATTTCCCTTTTAGAGTTTGGCACAGTAATGACATAAACGAATCCCAGGGGGAGTATTTCTTATTTTTATGTACCCGAAATAGAATCCAGGTCTATCATATATCTAAAGACAGCATAGCTTTCCGGCTGGTCCCAAGGGAAATACGCAGAGTGGCAGAAGTGGAAATATGTTATCCTGGGAACCTTGCTATATTACAGGCTGCATCAGTGGCATATGTTTGCATAAGTGATATATCAGTCCCCACTCTCCTTATGCAGATTTAATAAACAACAGTGTCCATTGTCTTTAAACTACCAAGAGACAAGCCCTCGAAGCCAAAAGACAAAGGGAGTAGAGAAACTGAAGAAGACTAATGGGAAGGGGACATTTCTTAAGCAGAACTTGTTGAAGCAAATTTATACAGAAAAGGGAACCAGAGTTATAGAAGAGCTCCAGAAAGCATAATTTATATAGGTGCCTAGAGAGGTAGACTCATTTCCTGGAAGTGCAAAGATGGGTTGCAGAGGGAAAGAGGTGAGATGTCCTGATGCCGTCCTGTGCCCTGATAGGATGACTTCTCCATTAAAGAAAAGCCATGAAGCCAGATGTCCAACTGGAGATTATAACGAGGACCTCAGAAACCAGTCAGATTCCTTTTGAAGTCTCCCTGAATTCACGGCTATGAGAATACAGGAAGACCTCCTAGGGATTGCAGAAGCAATGAAACATGGGAAAAGGAACACCAGACTCAAAACAATTAAATATTAGTTCTAGTCATTGCTTTGGCACTAATTGCCAATGTGACAACTTTTTCATGACTGTTTCCTCATCTCTGAAACAAAGTCATTCCATTGCATTAACAACTTTCTAAGGTCTCATACGATCCTCATCTGTGAGCTCCCGTTAAGACTCCATATCTACATTTCTCTATTTTCTATTAAAGCTCTAGCCTGTTAAATATATACAGTAATCCTTAGGATGACAACTGCATAGGTTAATTCCAATTCTATAAATTTAAATCTCTACAATGTTCTTTTAAAAGTAGGAGACATATATTTTCAAGGTGTTAACGTAGGATTGGTATAGAGTTGATTTACGGCATTTATATTTTCAAAGGTATCCAACTTCATTCATAAGTTCCAAAGGTTAGAGCAGCATGACCAGAAAAGATCTCTTGAAGAGTGACCTGTTTTAAAACGCTCTTTGGCAAAAGGGAGAATTTGTCTCTAGCATTATGTGTCGGCTCTTGAATAAGAATCTACTCACTTATCTTCTATAGAAGTAGGTATGGTTGACTACTTATTCAAAGTGGACTACGTTGATTAGGAGCTCTCAGATCATTTTCTACAGAGTTAAGTTACGACAAAACTTATAATGTAATGCTCTTCTGATTAAAAATTAGTATATATTTTAGATGATACTAAAATGTATATGAAAAGAAATACTGCATTCAAGCATAAAGAAATGATCCTTGTCATTTGTTTGAACTCTGTCAGATCGTTTTTAATGATTATATTTAGTTTTTAGTATTGCATTCTTAGAAGGATGGAGACTTACTGGAGAAGATTAAAACAAGAGTATGGGTGACTTGAAGGACAAGAACAAAGTCTTATACTAAAAACAAACAAACAAACAAACAAAAAACTAAAGAAATTTTAGATGTCTACCTGTAAGAAAGACTTGAATTATTTGTCTCTAGCTTCTATGATATGAAAATATAAAAAAGGAAAAAAAAATACTACATATCTGAATGAGATGAAAGTGAACTTTAGCTCTCTGAGGAATGAACAAGAGGACTCTAAACTAATTCATAAAACATATATTAAGCAAAGCACTAAGTTTGGTGCTATGGTTCAGGAAGAGTTAAAAAGAGACAGAGAGAGATGAAGTAAAACCAAGATGCCAAAAATGTAGTCACTCATTCTTCAAAGAGAGAGAAAAGCTCATAAACATAGTAGTTAGATCTTTAGGCTCCAATGTAGGTGTAGGCCTAAAAGACCTGTGTTTATGACCTTATGATGTTATTTTACAGATAGAAACAAAACAAAAACATGACATACCCTAGTTACATCTACTATATTCATCCTGGGTCTGAGTCTAGGAATTATGGTCAACTTTGGGGGAAGCAGAAGAATAACTTACTGTTTAAACAGAGGATGGAGTCTGGACTTCAAGGATTCCCCTTTCCTCCCCTAATACTTAGTATCTATGCCACCTGCAGAGAGGGGCTCATTAGATCAGTGTGCCACATCTAACTGGGAGGGCCACCATTGGGCATAGTTTCATCATGAGTCACCCCAGGTGTACTTCTCCTCTTTCACGTGCAACCTGCATTTCATCGGAGTATTGACTCCTTGAATGATCCAGTTGCGAGCTGAACATCAGAGTTGATTTCATCCAACACAAACTGCACAGGCCTCTTCAGCAAATCTCAGATAATGATCTTCGAGGTAACGATTCTATTATCTAAAAGTAGATACTTTGCCTTCTCTTCCTCTGCCAGGCCCTGATCCTTGCACCCCCAGCTTAGCTCTCTCCTAAGAGAAGAGCTGTTGCTTTCTCCTCTTAGCATGAGCCTGGAATAGGCACGGGGGTATGCTCTCTTTTCAGGCAGGTTTATTCTCCCTTAAATGAAGAATCCCAGTTTCTTTTTATTGCATTTCTGTTCAGGCCTTTGGTAAAGTCAGGCCCCAGGGCATAGTGATCATCTTACATCTTTCTCTTTTATGGCAAGGAGCTGGCTGTATAAGTGGATTAAGAGGTTTTCTTTCCCCACAGGCATGAATGAGCATGATATTCGTATGACTGAAGAGGAGACTCTTATTTAATTTTGGGGATAACTAGTTAGTGCTTATTAGGTACATGTAAAGCCATTAAGAGTGGAAATTTTTATTTACTTTGTATTATCGCTTCTGGTATATTCTCTTCCAGAACACATTGGGAAGTGTTGCTTAATCGGGTATGACTCGATATTTATGAATCTCTGATCATATCACCATTACAGGATTTTACCCAACTATTTCTTCTCAGAGATCAAAGTTGGCAGATTGTGATGTCTTATGACAAAGTACAAAGAACATTCTGTAGGAAAATGAGATGATATATTAATTCGAATTAGAAGCATCTGCAATAAGATCATTTTAGGCATGTCACATTGCATTTGTCTATTAAAAAGTCTTATCTTGAGGAGTAACCACTGTGTAATCGTTAATTTTTTGTGTCCATTTGACTGGCCACGGGATGCCCAAATTAAACATTATTTCTCAGTGTGTCTATGAGAGTGTTTCTGAATGAGATTAGCATTTAAATAGATGGATTTAGTAAAGTGGATTGCCCTCCCCAATATGGGTGAGCATCATCCAATCCACTGAGGACCTGGACTGAACAAAAGGCGAAGGAAGGAGGAATTCTGCCCTTTCTTTCCTACTTCACTGTTAATCTGGGACAACTCTCTCATTTTCCCCAGCCTTCCCACTGGGATTTAGATAATTAGGTTCCTTAGTTCTCTGGACTTCAGATTTGGACTGGATTATACCACTGGCTATCTTGGGTTTCCAGCTTGCAGAGAGCAGACTGTGGACCTTCTCAGCCTCCATAATTATTATGTGAGCCAATTCCTCACAATCAATTTCTCTCTCCCCGTCTTTCTCTCCCTCTCTCTCTTCCCCCAACCCCTTCCTGCCACCCCACCCCCACCCCCAAACTGGATCTGTTTCTCTGAAAAACCCTAATATACTCTGAAAGGCTTATCTAAGCCCTAAATGTGACTGCTATTACTATAACTACTGCCTTTACTTTAAGATTACCTTTAATAATAACAGTAAGTACTAATATTTTTATGAGCTACAAATGTTCAAAACTATTGGTTGTTTTTTTGATTTTTTTTTTTCCAGTTAACATTTTTATGACAGTATTTCCTTTTAGATTCATTCAGGACAAGAAAGAAAACAAAGACAATGATCCTGGAAGGAATGCACGACTCACTGAGTTAACAGCAGGTTCTTCTTTTGGTGGGGATTGTGCTCTTTGTTTCAGCAATGAGTGAAGGGAAAGATCTTGCCCTTTTGAAGTTCTGAGGTGGGAGGGCATCTGCATTAGTGGGGCTGGACTGGAAACGCTGTCACTGTAATGCTTTGGGGTGGAATGGTCTCCCAGTCACGGTGGCGTCCACCTGCTGTCGGCGTTAGTTCCAGATCTATATTAATTCCAAGATTATCTAATATAATACCTACAACAGTTCATGGTATAGGTATGATTATTAAAATTTTTGAAGCTTGTGAAAATTGTCCTGTCACACAGACTTATTTATCTATTGCTTTATACCCAATTATCCTAACTTTAGAGGCATATAACCAGACCACTTATTATTCTCTCTCCTGATGTTGGTGATCCACTGGGCTCAGATAGATGGTTCTGACTTTGGGTTTTGCATGCAAAGTCAGATATTGGTTGGTGCTGTAACCATCTCTAAGACTTCTTCACTCACATGTCAGAACCTGGTCTGGGAAGACTCAATAAACTGAGGACCAGAAGAAACAGGACTCCTAGGGCATTTTTTTTTTTTTATGTGATCATTCCATGTGACCTCTCTGGCATGGTAGCTTCAGGATAGCCACACTTCCCACATGGTGGTCACTGTATCAGAGTTGCATTTCCTGACAGAGTTAGATAGGTGATGTATCACATTCTGTGACTTAGACCCAGAAGTTACAGTGTCACCTCCACCATATTCTATTTGTTAGAAGCAAGTTATTAAGGTCAGCCCATGTTGAAAGGGAAGCAAATTCAACTCAAAGAGTTAAAATGCTAAAACCTTTATTTGAATTTAAGTTTTCCTGAATCAACATCCATTCTTAGCTCCACTGGCTACACTTTTACCAGGTTCTTTTTTTGTTTTGTTTTGTTTTTCCTGAAGAACAATTGTCCATTTAAACTGGATGATCACACATTCAACTGAAGTTATAGATATAGTCAAAATGATCTATTAAGGTCTCTGTCTCTCTGACATGGATGCTCAAGTATGCTTTTAAATCCTAGAATTTTCAAGAACTGCATTTTTGATGAAAGATGTAAAAAGACTTTAACAAAGGATACATTGCCTTTGTCTGGAAAAGTCCTTCATTTCTTAATACATTTCTGATTTCCCTCTCCTGTCCTCCCTCCCTTCCTCCCTCCCTCTCCCTTCCTCCACCTCTCTTTCTCTCCACATCAGTGTGGTTTTGCCTACTTAGCAAGGTTTATACTCAAACTAACTAAAATTAATTTTCATGTAAAATTCCCCCAATGGATATGGTTTCTTAAAAATCAAGATACATCACATCAACACTATTTCTTCTGATAATGATTCTTCTATCGAAAAAGTAATCAAGTTTCCCTTGAACGATTTATCCTCTACAGAGCCAGCCTGTTTATGTCTCAAGGACCTGTGATCACTGAGGCACTACAAGATTTCCTGATTCTTTATATTTGTTATGGTACTTTGCTGAAACATGAATTTCTATGAAAGGTTGAGAAGATAGTGATCGGATTCCTTTTCTATTTGGAACTCCTATGTCTCCTGGTATCTGGCTTTGCATACATTTTCGGAGGTCTCTCTAAATTTTCATCCAACTAAAAACAGATGAAAATAAACAGAACAAAACCACACATTAAATGCATTGCATTAATGCCTCTTCCTTTTGCATAAGAATTAATGAGCTGGATGAATTCTCACTTTCTCACCTTATCTAACATCTACAAATGCCTGTATTTCTTGCCATCTGTACACCGAAATTTTGTCTACGTTTCTGGTGATGCCTGTGCCTGAGGTGTAAGAGATTTGGCTTGGAATCAAGAGCCCTGGCTCTGCATAAATCATGACAAGCCACTTAACGTTTCTGAACCTCCATTGTTTCATCAGTGAAATGGGGAGACTAATTTCTCAAAGCCTAATTCACAGGGCTATTACTAATGGAACAATGTAATGCTTCTTACCCTTTGTTAAGCCATATTTTTCCTATTGGATGAACATAGGGATGTCATATATTTTGTCGATGTAATTTTAAATAATAATATTTAAAATACATTAAATATTATGACCTAAAACAGGATTTGTGTGTATTTATGCATGTGTGTGTGTGTAACTGCTCTTCCTCTAGAGGTTTTTGTGAACCAACTTCTCTTGGGAATTGCAGAACTAAAGTTTTTTAAAATGTCTGATAAACTAAGTGACCTACAAATACAAACTTTTAAATATATTATTTTATACAATCACAAAAACTTTGTGACATAGGGCATATTACTGATATTCTAAAGTTAGGAGACTCAAAATTATAAAAAGCAGCAGAGCTAATAACCAAACCAGTTGCTTGACAAATTTATCAATATTCCTTGTTCTCAGAATATTTAGGATTATTTATTTGTCTGTATCTACCACATTCTATTTTGAGCCAGGATATGAATTTTTGAAATCTTATGATTTTGTTTTTCCTGGAGAATACAGCTCATCTCTCATATGTATTGTACACATTTTGAAAGAACACATCTCTATTTTTATATAGTGCTAACTTGATACTGAATAAGGCTTTGTTCTTCAGCAACCTGTTTTAGTTTAGTTTAGGTTTTTTTTTTAAATATCTGTTGGGCATTGTTTTTCCTTCTCATACACTATCATAATCATGATTACCTGCTTTAGTTACTTATTCTACCAGATGTGTGGATGGAAACCTGTCTATCATTAAAAACCGATTTTTATTGGATGGACAGGGAAGATGATCAAATTCTGTATCTAAAGCCCACCCAGACCACACTTGTACTTGAATAGTGAGAGTAGTATTTCAGGCCAGGCTGATATAACTTTAACACTATCCTCTTGATACATGAAGAAGAAGCAATGCTTTCAGTGCATCTAGCAGATGGTAACTTCACAGGTATTGAAAAGTTAAAAATAAACAAAACTAACAACCCAGAGTTCCATAGAAACATAATACAATTGTTAGTTCTCATAGTCTCTATTAGCCATCAATTTTCATCTGCTATCTCATGTAGTAACAGATTAAAATAGGAAATTTCTTTCTATTCAGGAGGTGCAAGTTGGTTTTAAATAATTATTAAATTAATTTTCAAACAAGTACAATATGATTACCACACTTTTCCATTTACAAAATGTTATTCATTTTACAGTGTCCTTTCAAATAGGTTATTTTGCTTTGCTTTCCATACGAATCCAGTGAGGTCAACGGAGACCCATAATGCAAGTAACAAAATCAAGTAGTAAATAACACAAGTAGGTTGAACATGGCTCATAAAGTTAAAAGTAAAAAAGCCAAGGCACACATTTTAGCAGTATAGAAGGAAGCTAATATTTTATAAGTACATATTTCATTCCAAATAACTGGTTAAATATCCAATATATGCTATCTCATTAAGGTCTCATAATTCAGCCCCCAAATTAACATTTCTCCACTTAATCTATTCATGAACCTCTTAGCTTTAATGTATCATACCTCTGCTTCCTAATATCAATGACCACCAAAATGTAGATATGACAATAATTCATGGCCATGGGTTGTTAACATAAATAATGTTGCAAACATTCGAAAAAATTAGAAGTTTCTCCAAATATCTCTATGGGGAGGCAACTATGGGACTTGTGGCTGTGTTATGTGTCCTTGGGGCTACTGAACTACTTTTCCTAGAACTCTCTTTCCTCTGTATCTCAGGTTAGGATGTGCCACAAGAGACATTATGGCTTAAGTAGAAGTGAAACAGCAGCCACTTTGGGTTTTATGCCCCAACAAAGGTCTAAATAAATACTTCTGTAGCTCACATAGATTGTCACTTATCTGTTGGTTTATCTTGTTGGTGAGAGGCATTAGTCAGGCCTGCAACAATTCTACCTCTTTCTAGATCCTCCTTTAGCCTGTCCTGCTTCAGAGCTAGATGTGTGTTTAGCTCCATAATGAAGGACATTAGCTTCTCCTGCAGGACACCCAATTATCACAGTTGGTGGCACTGAGGACTGACCTCATTTTCAGATCATTCTCAAGTGGTCCAATCTCATAAATTCTAGCTTATCCTTGCTCCCTTCATGTAACATCTATTTTCAGCTTCCTGAGACAACAGCTTTATAGAGACTGTGAAACCAGTGACACCATTAGGCGAAGTCAAATCCCTATATCGAATACATCCTTGTAGTTCAACTTCCTTGACTGAACCCTACCTGATCAAAATTTGTCACCGAGAGAGATTTTAGAGGAATGGTATTTAAGATGGGTTTTCTGGACGGTTCTGGGTAATTTGGTTTGTTCTGATCTGATTTGATTTAAAAGGTCCTAACTACCCCTATTTCTAATGCTTAAGGAGACACTAGGAGTCCATGTCATAGCAGCAAAAGCATTATGCAAATTATCACCTGCAGATATCTGTAATCAAATGCCTATAGAAAACAAGCCTCTGAGTGACTAAGTATGTGCTGCCATAGAATATTTTAGTCAAAATAAGGCACTAATGGGGTTGATTGGTTGGTTCTAAATTTACTAGAAACATGGAGGAAGAAAATGATGACATACGACTTTAACTTACCAGCTAAGGTCTGCATATCAGACCCCAAAAGGTCTATATCTGTCCTAAAAGAAACCACTAGCTCTTGACCACAAGGTATAGATTTCTGAAAACCAGCCCCAAAGTCTAATCCTTCAAGGGGCTGAATTACAATGCAAACTGAGTCCCCAAACTCCTGAGATCTTTATTATTAAAAGTTGGGCAATTGTGAAGGAATAAGACCCTGAAATTTGCAATGAAGTACATACGTATATTCCAGTAAAGCTGGGGATTTTGGACCCCTAAATTCTGTGGAGCCTTCGACAGCAGAAGAAATTAGTTTCACCTTGCCTGGAGAAAATATAATAGACTGTAAAGGACAGCTGATCTGCTCAGAAACTATCTCCGCCACCTCTCTTTGCTTCCAGATTTATAAATATACTCAAATTCCATCAGTGTAAAACAAAGTATAACCTGTGCACAGGTATGATGTATACAAAATCACTGATTTTTCCAACAATGATCCAATTGATGGAGAAGTTGAGAGTAACACCTGGTCACTTTGGGCTTCTCATGCCAGTGAATCAACAAGCTAAGAATAGGGTAACTGTAGTGGCTGGGGTAATTAATCCTGACGAGCAAGGAGAAACTGATTTGCTATTACTTAATGAGAATAAGAAAAAACATGCTTGGAATACAGGTGAATCCTAGGTTACCTCTTCCTATCCCTGTGTCTGTGACTGAAGTCAAAGAAAACTATAACAACTCAATTTAGGCAGGACTGATCGTGGCCCTTACACCTGAAGAGAGAAGGTCTAAATTATTCAAATAGCCAAGGAACCACAATAAACTGAGGTGTTCCTTAAAGACAAAAAATTTATGGAATGGGGAGTGGAAGAAGGTAGTGACAAATATCAGATATGATCACATGACCAGTTACAAAGATGAGGACTGTCATACCTATGAATAGTACATCCTTAGTTTTATGTGACTATATATACATGTGCGTGTATGTGTGTGTATTATTTTGTTTTTACCCCCTTCTTTATTCTCCTTCGTTGTAACATAGGATATGTATTATCTCATTATTTAAATTACAGAACATCAAAAGGAAAGTGTGGATTAGCTAGAACAATGAAATGCACCCAAAGACTAAAAGAGGGTCTTTGTATCCTTTGGGGGCAGTGTGGGGGCCGCGGCGGGGAGAAAGGGTTAGCAAAGGTTAACAAAGAGGATAGTTGCCTAATGTAATTAATATAATGTAAAGCAGCATGACTGTAAATTTCCTAATTTGAAAAGAGGGGACTGTGGTATCACCGTGATGTGTCAACCTGGCTCAGCAGAACTCTTTCCCAGAATTTCCTTCTTTGTATATCTCCAGTAAGTGGGGCTTAAGAGACATTTCTCTACAAGACTTCGAAGACAGAAGTGAAGTTGAAGCCATTTCATTTTTTAGGATGGAAGGCTGAAGCAGGTGCCTTTGTAGTTCACATACCTCGTCACTTATCTACTGTCTCACCTTGTTGGCATGGGCAGCAGGTGGGTCTGCAAGGGCTCCAGCTTTTCCTGGATACTTTTCCAGCTTCTCTGACTCTCAGGCCAGTAGTGTTTAGGACCGTGATGAAGGGTGTAGTGTCTTCTGCAGAGCACTCACGTTATCAGGGTTAAGTAGTTTCCAGCATGTCCTCATAAATTCTAGCTCATGCTTACTGGTTCCAGTTTGAGTTTGTTGATTTTAGCCAGTGTTGACAGCTTCCAGCTTGACTTTATTCTCCTTGAGTACATCTTTCCTTCCTAACTGCCTGCCTAACACACTTCTAGTTCTAGCACCAGACATGGAGACAAGAGCCTTGAGAGACTTTTTAAGCTGCTCCTTCAATTGCATGAGGTCAAATCCCTGTAAACAAATTTCTTAATATTTGTTCTGCTTCTCTGATTGAGCATTGACTGGTACAGGCCATCTAGTTGACTTAAAACCATATCCTTTGTTTCTGTGTTTATTGTGTTAGTACTTCTTTGGTAATAATAATGATAGCATATCATACTAAATATTAGTTAATATTCACATAATAATTACTGACACTTACTATTCAATTCTATAATACGGAGATAATTTGACCTATGTAAGAACCAAGTGTAAAATTAGAAATCATGCATATAAAATGTACTGTACCTAGTAAGTGTTCAATAATGATAGCTATTATTTTTACAAATAATAAACATTAGTGTCTGTTTAGTAACTGCAATCTTTAAAAGTCTGTTATCATACATTTGCTTTTCTAACACTCATGAAGAGTATGCAGCATAGGTAAGCATTATCACTAGTATTATTATTGTCTTTGTTATTGTTGCTATTTTACTTGTGAATATAAAAATATCTTCAAGGATTTCTATAATCTTTGGCCAAGGGTCTTTGACTCCTGAGGAAAGAGACAAAACTTCTTAAATTCTTGTGAAATACGCTGCCTACACTTAATGCAAATCCCTTGTTTATTCTGATGCCAGAAAATGTAGAAAGCAAAAACAAATGTGTTGATTCTCTTTCTCCTGCATCTGCCTTGCATCCTAACGCTCTTGACTTTAATGTGTTGTTCCGGTCATATTTGATATAGCTGTACAACATCTTTTTTACGTCAAGCCTTTGCTCCAAACACTCCATTGCCAGTTCAACTTGTCAAAATTTGGAGGGAACACGTTTTAAACATTCAGTGAGCATTCTTCTGAAAAGAAACCACTATTTCTAATGAGCATTCGAGAGTGCAGTGGATTGCAGAAACTGTTTTCTAAGATCTGTCACAAATGATTTAGTTTTATTAGTTTTAATGGCCCTCAGTTACGGGCATGGAATATAAGTGAAAATTAAGATATTTTTCATGAGACGAAAATAGATTTCAATCACAAAGAGTGTTTTCATCCCCACCTCTTTCCTTTTGCTTATTTATTTAATTTTATTTTTTGGCAGATGATTCTGGTTAAAAGAAAACCACTATAAGAGATGAGAACACAGCGATATTATTCCATGAGAACAAAGCTCTGCTTGAACTGGGAACCTCTCTGTTAATTGTGTATAAGTTGGTTGGTCTGGCAAGCTCACAGGCGTGACTACAGAGAAAGGGGCTAATGTGTTAAAGTAGAGTTTTATCCTGGAAAGGAACAGTGAATATTTTTATTCATAACTAAAGGTTTGTCTTCCATGATAGCAAGCACAGAAACCAGGATACCCATGTATTGCTTCCAATTCATAATACTTTTCACTTGCTGCTTCTGCTTTTCTACACTGTAGATTTTTTCAAAAGTTTAATTTTTCCTCTTCTTTTCTATTGCTCATCACTCACCGAAAGGTACTGTAATTTGAACAGGCCTATATATTTTATGCTTCATAAACAAGTTAAGTGCATTTCTTAAACAGTTGGACAGTTTAGGCAGTCCATCCTCATTGTTCCTTTGTGAATAAGGTATGTTGGTGTATCTAGGGTTGGTGATGAACGTGAGATTTTCTGTTGCAACAGTTCTGCTTTAGTATTTCTTCTTCCTCTATACCAAGGCAACTATGTGGTTCAAAAGAAAGCCAATAAGAATCTGAATGAAGAATCTGGGAGTTTGCATTGCCTCTGCCATCCATTCACTAATTTATAATGGAAATAGCAAGCTATTTCCATTTCCCGTGTCATTCTTTTCTCATTTGCAAAGTGTAGATCTCAGGAAATATAGATAAGGATTACATATCTGAAACAAACAAACAAAAAAGTCCTTGCCTTCGTGGAGATTATAATCAAATGTAGGAAGACAACAATTCAGCAACAGATATAACACCAAATTAAACTGCATTGTATACTGAAAGGTAATAATTACTGTATGAGTTTGCTAGGGTTGTGACATAGTACCACATATTGGTTGGCTTAAATAATAGAAATTAATTTTCTTGTAATTCATGTTGTCTTTCTTCTGTACTTCTTTGTCTTAATCTCCTCTTCATATAAGGACGCCAGTCATATTAAATTGAGGCCCATCCTAATGACCTCATTTTACTTATTTACCTTTTTAAAGACCCTATCTCCAAATATAGTTACATTCTGAGGCACTAGGGCTTAGGGCTTCAGTATATAAACTGGGGAGGGGGGAGGGTACGATTCAGTCTATAACGGTTATTATAAAAAAGAAGTTTGTAAGGAATAGAGAATGCTGGGGAATGTTTCAACATTGATGGGGATTTTGAGGACAGGCTGGACTGAGATGATGACATATGCACAGACTGGGAAGGAGCAGGGGCAGTGTGCATTGTGGATATCTGGTAGGAGAACAATTCACCAGAGGAAACAATTAATCCAAAGGCACAGAGGAAAAATGATCCAAGGGCCAGTGGGGTGGCTATAAGAGAGAATAGAGATGTGGCCGATGACACGGTAAGAACACAGTATCTATGAGGGCAGTGTGGGTGACTGAAAGAAATTAAGCTTTTACCCTGAGAGAATGAAAGAGCCAGTGGAAGTTTTGACCAAAGGAATAATCTGATCAAACTCATCCTGCCACTTACTCAGTCTGCTGTCTTGAGAATAAATAATAGGCCAGAATTATTTAACATCAGTGCCACTGACATTGTAGGCCAGAAAATTATTTGTTGTTGGAGCCTGTCTTATGCATTGCAGGTTGTTTAGAACATCCCTTGCCTCTACCCACTACATACCTATAGCCCCCTACTTGCCACTTCTAACAACCAACTATGTCTCTAAACATTGCCAAATATCCCCCTGGAAAAGGAAAAATTACCCTCGGTTGAGAACCACTGTTGTAGGTGGAACAGAGGAAATGCTAAGAGACTGTTTTGGAAGTCACTGTGATAATCCTGGCTAGAAATAATGATAATTTGGGTCATAATGGTAGAATTTTGGACATTTTGAAGGTGGAGCCAACCTATTTTGTAGGTTGCCAACAAAAGTGATGTGTGGTATGAAATTGGGTTCAAAATGGTTCCGAGGTGTACGCTCTGAGCCACTGGAAGAATGGATTTATCTTATACTCACACAGAGAAGACTATCATTAGAGCAGTCTTAGAAAAGAAAAAAAGGCCCTTCATACAAGGTAACAGGAGGGAAAGCTACATATATGGATAATGACATTGATATTTGGACAGATGAAGTGTGAGTTTGAAAGTTTCCTCTAATTTATTTTTCTTTGTGAAGTAGGAAGCAAGATCATCATCAGCTGAGAGTAAGAATGGGATGGGAGATGTTAGAGGTTTTAGGATAAAAGACCATGTGTGAAATAGAATTCTAGGAGAATATTTTTAATCTGGTATACTGCTGTAATTCTGAAGACATAGATTG
Source organism: Pteropus vampyrus (assembly GCF_000151845.1). NCBI lineage: Eukaryota > Metazoa > Chordata > Mammalia > Chiroptera > Pteropodidae > Pteropus > Pteropus vampyrus. Next base: position 4,076,533 of record NW_011888842.1, on the reverse strand, counting down.
CGATAACCTTCTAATAGCATAACTAACATTCAAGAGATTATTAAACGAATAAACCCAGACACAATATGTTTTTTGATCTATTTTCCATCGTTCTGAACTAAACACACATTTTTTTTTCAATAGGCCAAAACATCCTCTGTTCCTCTGGAAATATATTTATTTGCTTACGGAAAACTGATGAGTAAGATTAGGGCAAAGCAATGCTTTAGGCTATTGTCTTAACCTCCTGAGTACTCATAATTAAGAACCATCTCCAAGGAAGAAATCATCAACTCTGGAGAATTACACCAATTTTCAATATATCTGTCTTGCACCAGAGACAGAACTAACTGCACCCCAGTCAGGTTCCTGTCAGTGCCCACCCCACCCCCTCACTGAGCTCTCATTACTGTTGATTAGAAAAGACAAATCATTCCATAAGATGCTTCTGAAAATTCTCCCTGATCCTAATGTACCTCTTCAATGGGAATTGAATCTTTCACACACACACAAAAGAGAATTCTTCACAAAGAAATCGCACAAGGCTGCTGGAGTTTGGGCCAAAGCCCGTCCTCTGTTTGGGAAAACCTGCATGATTCATCTCTGGCCTTCTCCTGTAAGCTCGTCTTGGAACACACTGTCCTTTGGTCACAGTATCATTCCATGCCGACCTTCTTGATGCTCCTTGAGATTGTCAAGGTCCCCCCATCATCAGGTCTTCCGCACAGGATTCTCTTTCCTAAGGATTGCTTAGACAAAAACTCTTACCTACAATCTCTATGTTCCAGAAACTGTCCAAGCTACAGTTTAAACATGAATTTATTTAATCTTCACTAGCCAAATGACCAGTTATTTCAATACAATGTGAGTGAAAGTGAGATACCATTTTTGGCCAGGAAATTTAAAAAAAAAAAAAAATCGAAAACTTTTTCATTGTTTCTTTTCCTTTCAACCTTCTGGAATGAGAGCATTCTGAGGCCCTAAGGGGCGGTAGAGCCGAGAGATAGAAGGAGCCTGGCTGCTAAAATCAACACATGGAGGAACGCTAACCAAGAATAACTGTACTGGATTATTACATGAGACAGAGATGAGTTTCTATTTTATTAAGCCACTGGAGTTTTAGCATATATTTGTTACAGCAACGAGGATTATTCTAATATAAAAATCTTCACATGGCTGACTCTTTTGTAAAGGTCTCTGCTTAAATGTCATCTCCTTACAGAAGCCTTCATTTAATACTCAACGTACTTTAGATCTCTCATCTTGCTCTAATTCAGCATCTCTTTTATTATTACCTCAGAACCTTTTTATTACCTGGTATGTGTGTTTGGTATATTTCTTTGTAGCCCCTGTTTACTGCTGCTGGCACAGAATCGCTACGTTGTTTGAAATGTTGTCATATGTGCTGTCTGCTGTAGCTTCCGGTGCCTAGTATAGTGTACGGATCATAGAATGTGTTCAATAAATATGTTTTGAAAGAAGAATTACTTACAATTCTCTACCTCTGTATTCCAGATACATTCACAAAGAAAATC
>NW_011888842.1:4071975-4074179 GCF_000151845.1 Pteropus vampyrus | reverse complement strand
ATTTGGAATTATTTGGGCTATTTTTATTTATTTATTTTTTATTTCCTTTGTTCTCATCTTTTTTAGGTATTCCAATTACAACTTTGCTAAATTTCTTGATGTTGTCCCAGAGGTTACTGAGGGTCCATTAATTTATTTCAGTCATTTCCTCCTTATATTTTATGTGGTTTTAATTGTAATATCTTTACATTTATTCATCATTTCTGCTGCAACATCTAACCTACTATTAAATCAATCAAGTGAATGTTTTATTTTCGGTATATATGTATCGACTCTAGAAGATCCTCCATTGATCTTTTAAAATAACTAAATTTTTATTGGGTTTATTTTTTTTAAGCCCTTGAGCATATTTAATACCTGTTTTGAAGGCCCCATGGCTAATCCCATTATCACCAATATGTCTCCTTGACTCTGCAGACAGATTTATGCTGGATTTTTTTGTATTCTTTAACAGATTCTGAGTTTGTAAATAGGCATATAATTTACTTGCAGATGCCCTTGATCTCTTATGCTTGGCTTTATATCTTGTTAGTAAAGTAGCCTTTACTCCAGGGTGGTTTATCCTTACTCTTAAAGTTTTTGCCTTTTTTTGGCACTTTATAGAATGCTTCAGATGTTCAAAAAGGTCCCTCCTTTTTGTTGACCAGAACTTGAATGTCTCCCAAATGTTTGTGAACTTCAGGAGTTGTTCATCCCATAGAGAGTTGTTCTACAACCAATCAGTGTTCTTTGACCAGTCTCCTAGATTCTAACCCTATACATAGTTTGGTATTTAGCGCAACGTAAAGAAACTCTAATGCAAATGTTTGAGCACTCTTCACTTTGATATTTTGCCCCACAAATTCCAGACACCTCAGCTTCCTCAAATTCAGAATGAGTCTTTTCAGCTCAAAAAGAATACTATATTGGGTGTGCCATTCCTATGCTGAGGTACGGTAAGTGACTTTAGGTAAACAAACAAACAAAACCAAATACAAAACTAGAGCAATCATTTAGCTCTCTTTCAACTTCCCTTCTCTCAGAGATCAGAATTCTGTACTTCTGGTTGTCTAATGTCAAAAAATGGTTCTTTAGTATATTTTGTCCAGTTTTCTATAGGACACTTAGTCCAGTACTAGCTACCCTGTCATGACTAGAAGTAAAGTCATCAACGTATTTTTTTAAGGTTATATGTTTATCTTGAATATTTTCCTCTGGTTAATGTAGAGTTTAAATAATCGATACGGTGGCCTAGATACCTTTCCTAGTTAGTATTCTATAGAGCCTCAGCATTTTTAGTAAAACAGAAAATACTGAAATATTGAGATCATCTATCTTTCTACTTACACTTCAGGAAACCAACCTGTGAAGCACAACTGGTGAATTTTTCAATGATAAACAGTTAGTTTACATCAGCATTCGAAAAATTAGAAAACATCTATCTTAACTTTCTTTTTGCAACCAAGTAGTCTACATATTTAACAGATGGTTTTATCATTTCAGTTTATTATTTAAAAGCTTATAAAAGGTTAACATAAGGTTAACATAATCAACAGGGTGATATTTTGAGTATCCATTTTATTTGATAGAATGACAAAAATTTAAAATGGATGTGTATCTCTATAGCTTCCTTAACAGGAGACACATAATTTCTTTGTTTTACTTTGACCATCGATACATTCATTTTTTTCCCTTTAATTTTGGGGCTATTCAAATCAACAGTAACAAATCAGTTTTCCAGAGTCTAATGTCCATAAAAATTATAAACAAATAAAATAAACTTATCTCTCCAAATGGCTTTTATCAATCTCCATGGTGTTTGAAATTATGGCAATTTTTCCCAAACAAAAGAAAACAATCTTAAAAATCAAAGTATTCTCATATGACCTTAATGGGAGTCATTTTAAAAAAGATTTTCTAACATTCTGAAAAATATTCAAGATTAAGTTCTGACTTTGTATTTAAATTGATGTAAGATTTCAGGTTAATTATTTAACCTTTAAAGGTTCCCTTTTTATTGTCGAAATGAAGACCTCACAAGATGAAATGAAGATAAAGTAATATAATAAGGAACACCACAAACTGATATATGATAGCAGGGGTCAACATCTGTCTTAGTTTGGGTTTCCCAGAAGCAAACTCTGACATAACTATCTCTGCACAAATCATTTTCTCAGGAATACTCCCAGAAAAACCTAGTAAAGGAGTGGGAGTTTAGCATAGGG
>NW_011888842.1:4066419-4070150 GCF_000151845.1 Pteropus vampyrus | reverse complement strand
GACAAAATTATTTTTTTAAAGATAAAATGTCCTTAATTTTGATTAGAAAATAAAGCTCATGGTGTGGGGGTGGGGGGTGGGGATAGAGAAAAAGTGAGTGAGTTGTCAATTAAGTCTTTGCATTTCATAGGATTTCACTTATTCGAAATTGGGCTATTAATTCCACATTCCTAATGAGATGAGAACAACCAAATTATTCCAAGAAATGTTATCGTATTTTTAAAACAGATGTGAATTGAATCGAGTAGAAGATTCAAGACAATTTGTGCTAGAAAGATTTAATGTCAAGGTTCAGACACAAAAAGGTCACGATAAGGTTAGTGCAATATTTTGAACTTCTTAGAAACTCCCATGCTCAAATTTGTTAAATTTGTGTATCATCAAATCACTTAATGGTCACTTACTTTAAAGAACAAAATTGATCCCAAACCTCATGATTTCAAATTGCCTGTTTGTAGAAACCAGAAGAGGTAGTTTCAAGTTTACGTAAATTAATGTATCTTATTGAACCAAGTAACAGTAGAAAGAACATTGGAGCAAGATGCATAATGTATAAGATGTGAAAAAGAGACCAAGTACTATTACTCACCAGTTTCATGAATCTTGGGCATAGTAAATCTTGTGTAGCACTGTTTCCTCATCTGAAAGATAAAAAGGTAAAAAGATAGGTAGTCTCAAAAATGTATAAGTAACTTTCTAAAGTTAATTATCTATAAAGCTGTAAGTCTAGACCTACCTACACATAATTAAAGTTAATTATTTAAGTGGTTTAAGAGCATAAAAAATATTTTGTTTTTGTTCTTTCTCATTATCTATTTTCAGCATTTCTACTCAGAGATTAAATGATCCTTTTATTTAGTCTATATAAAATCAATAATCATTTTACCAGGTAAAGCTGATTTGCAATCAATGCCATATCCCAAAGAGTCGAATTTGAGGCAATGAAAGATGGGAGACTGTAAGAAACAATACTGTTTGAAAGTGTAGACTTCCAACTATGGAAATGCTGGCATATTTTAAAAATTCATGTGGTGACTTATACCTTGATGGAGTAACTGGTACTAAATTAGTCCTCTTGCTATAAAATATATATGAATATATATATTACAAAATATATATATCTGTAAAAAATATATGAAGTGATAGTTTTCAGATGTTGCGAACATACTGTACAATTCTGTGATCCATGAAAGAAGGGTCCCCATGATAGCCCCAGCTTTTGTAACTATAGGACATTTTCAGATTGTGGTGCAAGTGGGTAGAACACAAGTGTATTGTTACAGACTTGCTGATATCAGAAGGACTAGAATAGGGTGTAAGGCTGCTGAGGTGACTGAAATTTGCAGGAAAGGATAGCAAGGAAAAGAGAGTAGCATAGAGAAGATGCTTCAGAAATTTATACAGGTGACCATGAATTCAAAGCTATGAATTCAAGGGGTCAGTCTCCATGAGGTCCATCGGACAACAGACACTGGGAAGCGTGAGATGATCAGAGTTTCAGAAACCACACAGTGCTGGGAAACAGGCATTCTGATCAGCCAAGTGAAGAAACCTCACTGAGTGTTCTGAGTTCTCAATTAAGACACCATAAGGCCAAAATTGAAAAAAAAATATAATTTAATCCTGGACTAAGAACTTTTCTTAGACGTACCAAAACAACTATAATTAAGCCTCAAAAAATAAATCTCAGACACCAGAAAACTAATTGTCTGCCGGAAGAAAACAACACTCTAAAAAAAGACCGCAAAATTCTAAATCTCAAAAATGTAGCATCTATGATGTCCTTCATATAATAAAAAATATAAGCAAATATGTAAAGAAGCAAGAAACAATGACCTAAAAAGAAGGAAGTTGCAGTCAGTAAAAACAAATATAGAGATGATGGAGATGTTGAAATTAGAGACAAAGACTGTACAAAATAGTTATTTATATAGATATTTAAGAATTTTAAGAAAAAGATGCCTATGATGAGTAAAGAGATGAGGAATATCAGTAGAAAAGTGAAAATATTCAAGAGAAACAAGTGGGAATTCTAGAACAGAAAAGTACAAGATCTGACATGAAAATGACAATGAATAGGTTAAATAAAATATTTCAAAGCAAAGAAGAAGAGAGTGGTGAAACTGTCTGCAGAGTAAGAGAAACTATGCAAACGTAAGCCCAGAGAGAAAAATGTCTGAAAATAAGAGAATAAGACCTTCAGACCTATGGGTGAGTATCAAGTAGTCTTAGATAATTTTAATTATAGTACTACAAGGAAGAGATTAGCATAAAATATTTGAAAAAACAAGGAATGAAATATTGCATGTTTGACGAAAAAAATATCAATACCTAAAACAAGAAAGTACAATGTATACAAAAAGAAACACACACACACACACACACACACACACACAAACGTGCACACATGCACAGACACAAATCACACACACACAAACATCTCATAATTACATTATTTAAAATTAATAATAAAAAAATAAATGTAGAGGAAAAAGACCGTACATGAAGTAGGAGGAAGTAAAATTGGTAAGAGAATCGTATTTAGAAACAATGCAAGGCCACAGATAATGAAACAGCATCTTTAAAATACTGAAGGGATAAAAGTACCTTAAAATATAATTTAAAATTATTGCCTTTGAAAGCATTCTTCGAAATATCACTTTCCCAAACTAAAGGTGCTATAGAGACATTTTCAGACCAACAAAAGCTGAGAGAATTTTTTCCCAACAGTACTATGGTATAAAAAAAAGGTGTAAAAAAACGTTCTTCAGGCTAAGGAAAAAGGATTCCAGACAGAAACAGATTTAAACAAAGGAATGAAGAGCACTAAATATAATAAATACCTTGGTAAATATTTTAAAAATCTCACTTTTTGATATTTTTGAAACCTAATTAGGCACATGAAGCAAATATAATAAGACATTATGATTTATCACATAACAAAGGTAAATGTATAAAAATAATAACATGAAGAACAGTAAGATTCTAATATTCTTGGTATATTATCTGAAAGTACATTGTGATAAAGGAAAAATACACATTGTAAACCCTAGAGCAACTAATAAAAATAATTAAACAAAGAATTACATTAAATTCTTTATTGGCTTATTAATATCAAATAAGTTAATAGATTAAGTAAAGCATATTAAAGAAAACAATATGAGGGAAGGCAGGAAAATTAGGAGGAAAGAAAGAACAAATAGAACATCTAAAAAATAGCACAATGATAGACTTAAACCCAATAATGTCATTAACTGCATCAAATGTAAATGAACTAAAACACTAATTAAAAAGCTGAGACTATCATTCATAAGAAATACTAAACTTCATGCTTTCTACAAGAACACACTTAAAATAATATACAATTTAAAAGTAAAATAATATAGAAGCTGGAGTAGACATGTCGATATTAGACAAAAGACACCGAAGATAAAGGAATATTATCAGAGTTGCAAGGCATTTCATAATATTAAAAGAGTCAGTTTATCAAGACAACATAATGCACTCCTAACAAAGGATCTCCCATAAATATCAAACAAGAAATGAGCAAAATTAATAGGGAAAATAAACAAATCTACAATTATATTGTTAGTTTTTAGCATTCTTCTCTCAGTGATTCATGGATTAATAACTTTAAAATCAGTGAAATATAGAATGTTTAAATAATACCACAAAACAAATTGATCTACTTGATAGTATGAGCTTTATACAAAATTGCAGAATACATATTT
>NW_011888842.1:4021710-4065514 GCF_000151845.1 Pteropus vampyrus | reverse complement strand
AAACATATAAGGTAGAAATAATATTAATCTTACACAATCTCAACAAATGAAGGAAAACAGGATTTTTCCCATTTCTTGTACGACACCAGCATAATGCTGGTACCAAAAGCATACAAGGGCACTTTAAAAATACTATAAGCCAACATCTCTCATAAAAAGAGATGCAAAAACATTCAACAATGTATTAGCAAAACAAACTCATCAATATATAAAAAGAATGATATAGTATAACAAAATGTGGTTTGTCTAGGAATTTGAGATTAAGACTAACGTTTGAAAATCAAACAATATAATTTATATTATTAATAGAACAGAGGAAAACCACATGATCTCTAAAGACACAGATAATGATTTGATAAAAGTCAATATTTATAAATAAGAAAAACTCTCAGAAACCAAGAATAAACTAAAATTTATTAAAGAGCATGTACAGAAATCCTACAGCTAAAGAAAACATTTACTGGGGAAAAAAGATTTTTCTCAAAAACCAGAATAATGCTAAGGGTTTCTACTATTGTTGCTTCAATTTAACTTTGTACTGGAGCTTCTAGCCACCGGGGAATAGAAAAACAAGAAAATGAATAACAAGGATATGGAGACTTCTGTTTTGAGTCAATATAGTATAATAAGAACAGGATTTACCCTCCTACCTAAAACAGAAACAAACAAACAAACAAAATATTGGAAATATTTTTTTTTAAGATACCAGGCAACAAAGGAGAGTGACCTCTAAGAGATGAGAAACAAAGTGAGCCCCATCATTTCTTAACTTACTAACTTGAGAGTTTCCAGGGTATGATACAGTTAGTGGCAACACAAGCAGAGTCCATTGGATCCTCAGTTTAGCAGATGGAGATGAGAGAGTCCAAGAGAACAAGATAGCTGTAAGTTAATGAGACACAATAGCCTATAGGAGACAGCCACACTGAGAGTTCTGGAAAACTGCAGAAAGTTATCCTTGAGTATTCAGAAGAGTATTGAGGAATGTGTGTGAGGAGACTACATGAAGCCAGGAGAAGAATCATTCAAAAGGTTTAGAGGGAATTAGTGCTCACACAAGAAAATGCATAGAACCTGTTTTGCAACCAGCTGGATTGGAAAACCTGAAGATCACAGCAATATTTGGGCAAAAAATTAGAAAAGATACTTCAGAGATACACAGGTAGCTGTAAGCACAAGAAAAGAGGATTTATGTCATAAGTTATTAGAGATTTGCAAGTTAAAACCAGTATTCCTATTAAAATAGCTAAAATTAAAGACTGGCCATACCAAATGGTAGCACAGATGTGGAGAAACTGGAATTCTCACACACTGCTGGACAGAAGTAAAATGATGCAACCACTTTGGAAGACATTGGCAGTTTTTTGAAAAGTGTTAAATATACACTTACCATATGACCCACCCATTCTACTCCAAGATGTTTACCCAGTGAACACAAGGCATTTGGCTATCAAAACTTTGTACAGACATGCCTCTTCTCTTTGTAATAAGTATAAGTGGGAATAACCAAACTGTTCATCAACAGGTGAATGAATAAACATAATGTGGTTAATTTATACAATGAAATACATACTCAGCAATAAAATAAACTACAAGAATGAACTTCTGATATGCAGAACAACACAAAGGAATCACAAATCATTATGCTGACTAAAAGAAATCAGAAAATACCATATGATTTCACTTTTATGTGGAATCTAAGGAACAAAAAGAACAAATTAATCAAAAACAGACTCACGAATATAGTGGACAATTTCGTGACAGACAGAGAGGAGGGGGGTTGGGAGGCTGGGGTGAAGGATTAAACAAGTACAAATTAGTACTCGATAGTTGGGCAGGAGGATGTGGAGCACGGCACAGGGAATGCAGTTAGCATTAATATGATGGTTAAGTGGAGGGCCAGGGGAGGGAGAGAGCAATTGGGGGGATCATTTTATGAACAATATAGAAGTCTAACCAATGTACTGTATACTTGAAACTAATTTAAATAAATAATTTTTTTTAAAAAAAGAAAATAATGCCTACTGCACAATTCCTTTTATATAAATTTCTAGGAAATGCAAAGCAATCCATACTGATAATAAGCATAATGTTGGTTGTCTGTGGACTTTTAAGTGGGTTTCTGGAGGGTCAAAAGCAAGAGGATACAAAAAGACATGAGGAAACTTTGGGGGCAATGGGTATGTTTACTATCTTGATTGTTGTGATGGTTTTGTGGGTATAAACATTTGTTGAAACTTAAGATAACTATAAGAGAAAATCTTTGCAACTTTGAAATAGGCATATTTTTTAGAACACTAAAGGAATAGTAAGTGATAAAATGTTAAACTGAATATCTAAAGACAGAAATAAAAATTTTTAAAAACCTGGTTACTTGGAGAAAATACTGCAAATACATACACTTGACTAATGATTTTTACCCAGCTATGTTACAGACATTTGTACAACTCAATAATAAGAGTAAAACAATCTGACAAGATGGGAAAATGATGTAAACATACACTTTTTAAAAGAAGATAATGTAATGGCTGATAAGCACATGAAAAAATGTTCAACCACATTGGTTATTAGGAAAATTAACTTTCAATCATGCACTCCGGAATAACTAAAATGAAAAAGTCTGGCAAAACTATGGGTTAATCTGCATATACCGAAACTGGAAATGTCATGTAAATCTGATAAGATTAAAAATGGTACTTTGGAGAACATTTAGTCATTTCTCACAAAGCGTACCTTTATCATGACTCAATAATTACAATCCTAGGTGTTTGCCCACAACTAATAAAAATATATGTCCACACAAAAAGCACACAAATGTTCATAGCCAATTTACTCAAAATAGCCACAAAGTGGAAACAAACACATGACTATCATCCATGAATGCATAACCAAGATAGGGTATTTCTGGCCTATTTATACAATGATATACAGCTAAGCTCTAAAACAAATTCCTTAAAACTACAACATGAGTGAGTCTCACAATTATGCCAGAGACAAAAAGAGTACATTCCATATTATTTAATTTTTACAAACTTGCAGAAATATCAAAATTAATTAATTAATTGTAACAGAAATAATATCAGTTTACCTGGAATAAGTGGTAGAGAACAACATGGGAAGTATATCGGGGAGATGGAAGTACTGTATTCAATTGGTAGTATGATTTTATGGTTGTATACTTTTATCAAACTCTTCAATGTGTACATTTCAATGGATGGTTATCATGTATAAATTATATCTCCATAAATTTTATGTAAAATTTGAAAAACATGTATATTAAAGATAGAAATAATTAAAATATTAGTGTCAAATGTCATAAGATATGACATCTAGATACCTCAAAATCTTCAGAAGCTTATTTAAGAAAGTTTCAACACATTACCATACAAATGTTTATAGGGGTCCTTCCCACACACAGAACCTCAACTTCTTACCACCTGTGCTGCATTTGCTCTTTCTCAACAGAATCAAATAGTAGATATGGAGAGTAATACAGCAAAACTATATAGTACACTGTATAATTGAAATGGACCATAATCACTAATATTAAAGACAGTGAATCATTCTAACAGAGCTGTGTTCAACAAACAATGAAAAATTATGTGCCAGAAAAGCTAATGTTGGTTTCAGAATGAACAAAAATGAAGCAAAATGGAACCTCACTTGTTATTATGAAGGTCAATTTAATGTGATTATTGTTTTCCCAGCATCACAGTTTTGTGATTACTGTTGTGAACCTGAGTGCTATTTTATAAACTAATAAGAGCATAAAATAACCAGCTGCTGATGATCTTGTTTAGAACTGAGCTTAAATATCCCTCTAACCAGCATCAAGTTACACATACTACTGGTTGCAATCCAAACAAGTTCCAACGTATCGAAAGTCAAAAGGAGCATGAGGAATTCAACTAGATTTTATTTTAACAATTTGAAAGGAGAGAAACGCATAAGTGTGAGTTATTCTTTGGTGAAATATTACTTTTCAAAACTAACTGTCACTTGTTTACCACCACCTCTTCTATAACATTTACCTTTAATACAAATCTACTTTGTATTCTGGAAAGGAGTACCTTGAATTAGATCCTGACATGACATAGGACGAATGCTGACATTAAGACTTGCTGATCATTTCCAGAAAACTTTTGAAATCTCAACTACAGAAACCTATATAAAAGTTAATTAAAATATGCGTAAACGATTCTATCACCAACACTATGGGAAATAATATTTGGATGGCAAACAAACTATTAGGTAAATGAAAAATTTCTCTTAAATTTAACTTTATCGGAGGTCTCTATAGATTCTATCAACAAGTTTATTAGCTGTTTTCCTATAAAATTTATCCAATTTTGTGCTTATCTTATTTTTAATTTTACTAAAATCCCAAAGAGACAAATTAATAAGGTGGCAGAGCCTGGCCGAGTGCCTTCATTAGCTCAGCGCTAATAACTTCTTTCAGCACCACGGATAGCGCCTGACATCACAACTCAAGCTTATCCAAAAGCTAATTATTTTCCCTGTTATAAAACAAAGGTTCTATATCAAAGGCCTATAATGCGACACAGAACATCCTCTAGATGCACTGATTTGCAAAATAAATCAACTGTGTCAAGGAGGAATTTAAGCAGAAATTACAACAAATTGCAATTATACTTGCAGTGGTGCACTATCTGAATGCATTGTCAGTTATTCACGGCAAGATAGCACTCATGTCATTCTGAAGGATCAGGGAAAAGGTAGAATTCTCATCTGTTCCGGTAATAAACACATACTTTTTTCTGTTCTTGCAAGTTATATATTCTATTATAGCTTAATTCATAAATATTTAAATAATGTCACTGGGGATAAAAAAGACCCAAGGACCTCTGACAGAATAAATATTTTAAACACACACAGACACACACACACAACTGCATACACACATTTTTTTTAAAAAATGTAGTTAATGTTATTGTTTAATTTCTCCCTTGAATTGATAGTTCTTCTCAAACAACATGCAAAATGTATTCTCCAGCTCAGTTACCAAAACACAAGTACTTCATTCCCAGAGGCCACAGAGCCTATTCTTCAGATTTACGCCACATCTTCAGAGATTCAGGAGAGAGTTAAAAAATAGATCAAAGTGTACTGAGCTGAAAATTACACTCAGATGCTAACTAGCACCCCACAGAATTTCCCATGGGCCTATGTCTGTATTTCAAAAAAATAAAGTAGACTTGAGGAAGAAAATAATGTTTTCACTTCCTCCTTTCTCAAGGCAGAAGCCGATAATTTGGAGCAATCCTTGTGTATTTTGGTTTCCTTGGGGTGAGCTCTTTAGAGGTCTCTCTGACTCCAGCTCGCATTGAAAGGAAGGATGGAAGAGAAACGAGATGCCTACGAGGACCCTCAGATAAACAACATTCAACCTAGGAAGTTCTGAATCATTTCAGGTAATTAAAAATATTCTCCACATCTGACTAATGTGTTTTAGTAATTTAAAATATTTAATTTCCCCTTATTTCTATTTTATCTTGATCGTGTAATCACGGTTGCCTCTTTTTGCTCCAGCTCTCACACACCTAGTATTTTTACTCCTTGATTTAAAAAGAAAAAATCAAGTAGACAAACTGTCATCTATAATTTTGTCCTATTTTCTCCTTGAACTTAGCCTATGGAACCTCTTTTCCATATTAATATCAGCTGTTTGTTTTACTCACCACATACTCTCTCCCTTTCATTTTCCTTGGTTTGTTTCCTAGGTTTTTATCTCAAAATCTTTTGTTATATGCCAGACAGAAGTCTGCCCCTTGAGTTCATTTGTTATTCCAGTCGCATACACCTTATTGAGTTATTTTCTTTGCTGCAATGTCTTTAAATACGATCCAGTAAAGACACAGCAATGATTTTTGACAACCTGACCTTTCTCTGCTTTCTTACACTTGTTTAATTAGGTACTTCATGCAGCTGTGACTTGATCTTTACAGTTTTCCTCTAGAAAAAAGAGAAATATGTTGTTTAAAGAAGGTCAGATTTGGCAGGTTTTCTAGTTACTTCAGGAACTGACATTGGAGACTTGGAAGCCTGAGGAGCTAGAGAATACTATACTGGTTTTCTTAAACATAATTTAAAATTTTGATTTGGACAAACCACTTGACTCTAAGTTATGAGATTCAGAGATTTCCACTTTGGGGTTGACAGCTTCAAGTGATTGCAAATCATGACTCTGGAAGTGATCATCTTTGTTCCATATTCAATGAAGTGGCAGACCAAAATTCAGGGTCTAACAGTGAAAAAATCCACATTGGGTTCCTCAAAAACAAAGATACTATGTTAATCCCAGGGTGTTGCTTTACTTGTTTTACTGAAAATAGTGGAAGAAGGCAATACAAGGGTATGGCATTAATGTTAGGAAGAAGTATAGTGAAGTATTGAAGACTTGGTCGAAGTACAACTGGATCCAAAATAAAGACATTGAGTTCAAGCTCAAAAACTGTCACCAATAATTTTTGTGATTTTATTGAAATCATTTGACCATCTTGATTTTAATTCTTTATTTATGCTATTATAACTAGCGGTTGCTTAATTAATAATCACATATTAATATTTTGTGACAGTCAATCCTCTTATTAGGTATCCATGGCTCTTATTACTATCTCCTTTGTCTTAAAGAGGTTCAATAATTTATTCAATATAATATGATTGGAAAGTGACAAAACTGTGATTTAGACCTAGTTCTATCAATCAAATATACTGTTTCCGTTTTGTTATTATACAATGATTCTGCTCAGTGGGGAATTTTGTTTATGAATATTATATGTTTCCTAAAAATTTTTAAGTAGATATTTATTTTATTATATCACCCATGAAACAAAGGGTCAGGATCTTTAAATCAAACCATAGTAATACCCCTCTCTGGTTAAATTGTAACCCATATTTCTGCTTATATACCCACTGGTTTTCTTTGTTGGATAAGATATATCTTGAAATCATTTTTTTTGTAAAAGGCTCCACTCTACTTTGTGCTTCAGAAAGGTATGTTTGCTCAGAGTAAAATAACTCTATATCATGCCCCAGAAAATACTGATGATCCAGGAGAATCAATTCAATTTGATTTAATTCAATTCAGTAAGTACTTTTACTGCATGCTTATCTTGTAATCAGTCCAATGATAGAATGTATGAAAAATACAAAAAAGAATCTGATTGTTTCTGCCTCACAGAAATGTAATATTTCATTGTAATAATATGATACTGACATATGCCACATCTCAATAAAACTGTAGATGGTTACTGATTATGTTCCAAGAGGAGTAATCTTGTTATGAAATTTCAAAGCAGAAAGAATACAATAGTAGATGAACTGGTCATGGAACAGTATATGGAAAAGCTGGAGTTCAATATGTGACCTGAATAATGAATAAAATATGGCAGATAGAGGTGTGAGAGAAAGTAATTTCTGTAGGTATTAAAGATGCTGAAATGAGGCTTTACATAGAGTTCACACAGCATAGTCAGTAAATTTTCTTCCCTAGAGAGAAAGGTATATTTGGAAAGGCAGGGTGAGAGAAAACTCAGTGAGTTTTCCTACCATTCACAGCAGCTTTATCAAAAGTTAGTGAAATTGTCAAAGTATGAAATGACACATGTACATGTTTATTACATCTTACTTTTGGTAATTACAGTAAGACCTGCATCTTATTTTTTGTAATTACAAACATCCATACGTCTTTCAATGGTAAGTTGTCAAAATGGAATACTATAAGCATGTATAAAAAAATAAATAAGATTTCCTGATAGAGATTATGGGATATCTCTGATCTATATTGTTAAGTAAGGGGGAGGGGCAGGTAAAGATTAGTATTTTAAGCATGCTACCTTCTGTATATCTAAGATAGAAACATATACATTCATGTGTACACAGACACGCGCATGAGTACATACATACAAATGATAAAAATATAAACAAAATTTAATACAAATGGTTATTTATAGGGCCATGGAGAAAGACATGGAGAGAGGGACAGGGTAGAAAATTATTATTTTCTAAATGTATCTTGTCTTATAGTTTTTAAATTTGGAACCATGTAAATATTTTACCAATTAAAAACAAAACTGAATTAAAAAAAAAAAAACACATGACTCAATAACAACAAATAAACAAACGATCCAAACAAAAAATGAGCAGAGGACCTGAACAGACACTTCTCCCTAGAGGATATACAAATGGCCAACAGCTATATGAAAAGATGCTCAACATCACTAGCTATTAGGGAAATGCAAATCAAAACCACAGTGACATACAACTCACATCTCATACCTGTTAGAATAGCTATAATCAATAGGACATGTAATAACAAATGTTGGAGAGGATGCGGAGAAAAAGGAACCCTCATACACTGCTGGTGGGACTGCAAATTGGTACAGCCACTGTGGAAAACAGTATGGAGTTTCCTCAAAAAACTAAGAATCGATCTACCATATGATCCAGCAATCTCTCTACTGGATATTTACAAAAGACTTGAAAACCCACATCTGAAAAGATATTTGCACACCGATGTTCATAGCAGCATTATTCACAGTGGCCAGGATGTGGAAGCAACTGAAGTGTCCTATGATAGATGATTGGCTAAAGAAGCTGTGGTACATATATACAATGGAATATTACTCAGCCATAAGAAGAGACGAAATACTACCATTTGTGATAACATGGATGGACCTTGAGATAATCATGCTTAGCGAAATAAGCCAGACAGAAAAAGTTGAAACTCACATGATATCACTTATATGTGGGATATAAACCTAAAAGCAACAAATGAAAAGGACAAACAAACAGAGACTCATAGACATGGACAATGGACTAGTGGTTACCAGAGGGTAGGGGGTAGGGAAAGAGGGGAGAGGTAGATGGGATAAAGGGGGTCAAATATAGGGGGGCTGGGGTAGGGTGAAGTGGGTAAAGGGGATCATATATACAGTAGCTGAAGGAAACTGGACTTTGGGTGGAAGACACAATAGAATATACAGATGTCAAATTATAATGTATACCTGAAAATTATATAATTATATTAACCAATGTTACCCCAATAAACTTAATAAAAAAATATTTTAACATATGAAACAAGCCATTTACCAAGTTGGTTGCATTTCAACAGAGAAATGCCTTCAGTGGGTTTATAACACATAATTTTGAGTTATTTTATCCCTGCTAGTATATAGTCTAAGGACAACAACAACAACAACAACAACAACAAAACACTACAAAGTTATCTTTAAGCTACATTTAGTAGTCTTTTTAGCAGAAACAGTGATTTTTTTCAAAAGTGATTATATATATATGCATACATGTATATACATGCAAATAAGTGATAATGTAAATTTTGTTGATTAAGAATCAAGATAGTCAACATAATAGATATATAATGTACGTATAAAATCAAAGAAGTTATGTAAAAACCTTTAATTTTAAATTTGAATTGGAAATATCACATGAATTCATGATAATATTTATTTAAAAACTCCTAGTTCTGTCTACTTAAAAGCCTGGGAGCAATGACAATACAGTGAAGAGAGAATCTAGATAAAGTAGATAGTTAAATTTGGAAGGTGTGCTATTAGACAGGACAAAGAAATCAATGCTGTTTTTGAAATAGCAGTCTCAACTATAGAATAAAAGATTTAAAAGACATAACAAATGTAATATTAGATCTTATTTATATCCTGAGTCAAACATACCAATTAGAAAATGTGAGTATGTATTCGATAATAGATAATACTTGATGATATTAAGAAAATTCTCATCTTTGTTAATTATAAAAAATATAGCAAAATATTTAAAAAGGAATGACTGAATGTCTGGGATTCGATTTAAAATTTTCTAGAAAAGTAAGTTGAGAATTTAGATGCCATAGATTGGAAAAATGTTATTGAAATGATTCAAAGTGAATTATGGGTATATGAAGGTCCATTACACTACGATCTGTATTTTTGTGTATATTTGAAATTGTCCACAATAAAAATAGGGGAAAAAAAAGAAAAAGAAAAAGAAGGACAAGGTGATTAACTCCTACTCTGACTATGGACAATTTCAGATAACGATATGGAAGAACTTTCTATGAGGAGTAAGAGCATCCTTCCAAACATCTTCTCAGACATTTACAGATCATCATTAAGCCTTAAATGACTCTATACATGCATTTATAATTTAAAAAATTAAGTATATTAGTAAAAACTTAAGTATTTTTAAAGGTTTAGAGTATAAGGTACTAATATTAAATTGCTAGACAAGACAAAATTCTTTGACTTCATAGAGCTCACATCTGGTAGGAGAGAAAATGACAGAGAAGGAACAAGCAAACAAGCAAAATGACAATGGATTTTGATAATTACCATGAAGAAAACCAGCAAGGAGCTGAGATAAACTGTCGAAAAGAGTAGGATTTTAGGATTATGAAGAAAGAGCCTCCATATGGCTCATACTGAAGTTCTGACCTAAATAATGTCAAGAGTGGGAAAAATAAAAGCTATCCAAACAAAGGACCAACAAATGCTATAGTAGGCAGAAACTGAGATAGCCACCCCCTCAGCCCCCAAATTCCTACATGCACCTTCTTCCAGTTATGCAATCAATACTGATCTACGTACTGGTGTGAAGGGATTTTGCACATGTAATTAAGATTCCAAATCAATGGACAAGGCAGGGAAATTATCTAGGTGGGCTTAACTTAATCACATGAGCCCTTTAAAACAATGACTAGTGGCAGAAGACAGAGTCAGTGAATATGAAACATGAGAATGATTTGATGTACTGTTGTTGGCTTAAAGATGGAGGTGACCATGTTGCAAGGAATACAGGTAGCATTTAAAAGCTAAGAGCAGCACATGACTGACAGCCAGGAAGTAAATAGTAAACTCAGTCCTATAACCATAAGGAATTTAATTCTGTCAACAAGGATGAACATGGAAGAAAGTTTGTTTTGTTTTGTTTTTCCCCAGATTCCAGAATAGCACTCTGTCTGCATGACACCTTGATTTTAGCCTTATGATACCCTGAGCAGAGAACTCTGCCACAATGTGTCAGACTTCTGACCTACAGAAGTGAGTCCTTTTCACAACATTTGAAAAGATGCTATCCGTGGGAAGTATTTTAGTGGTGGAAAATGAAATGTTCTTATCTTTAGAAAAACTGGCTCATAATAAGTGTGAATGGCACATTTGTCAAAGGAGATATTTGAAGCAGGAGAATACTTTAGGTTTCACTTCAGTGGTGCAAATAATCTGGGGCTCATAAATCCAGGAAATGAGAGTTTGAATACAACAGTTAATGTGTATGTAGATTTAATACAAGGCTCAGGTACTGGTTAGATGTAGGAGTGAAGATGAATAAAAAGTCAAGAGTGAGAAGAGTGTGGCATCTTGAACTTAGTTTGTCAGAAAATTTGTGATGCCCAAAATGGCAAATTAAAAGGGGCTGGGTTGTGTGAAGACAATAATATGAGTCACATGCAAATATAACTCAGGGCGTATAGCACAGAAAGGGTGGAAATGCTGGGTAGAAACTAAAGAGAAATTCTAAACTAGAATAAAATAAGTGGTAGTCAATTAAATAAAATATATAAGTGTCTAAATGAATAAATCTGTGAAGAAAGAAAAAAATGAGAAATATTTCTTCCTAACTCTGTATTCCCTGACTTATCACATTGGCAGCTTGATCTAGGCCATATTGGGAGTATTAAAACCATGAACATCAGCAAACACTACAAAGCAGGTCCCTTTCCTCTGACTACTCTAGGGAACCAGTTGTTAAACATTTATTGTCACAAGACTGAATATAAAAGTCAGGAACTTTAAGTAGAGCCAGCTCCAAAGATATTTTAAAAAGTATCTAAGGTAGTTGGCTGTCACAGAAGAAACTCTTGTGAAAAATGTGAGTGTCCACTGTGTAAATTGTTCACGATGTCCAAAAAGTATGAAGGCTTTTGGTAACTATGAATTTATCATTAAACTGAAGGCATTTTTAATAAAGTAGTGGTCAACTGGCAAGGAATTGAGCAAAGATTATGTTCTGGGAAAATAGATCCTAAGGAGAATGCTATCATTTTATCCAAATGACATGACTTAGTAAATCATTTGGTGGGATAAGAATCAGAAGACCAGAGTCCCTCATGCTGGTACTATCACTTATCTCTCTGGGCCTCAGTTTCTCCTTTGTAAAATCAGGGTTTCAGACTAAGTGTTCTGTAAGGCCTATTCCAGCTCTGTTAGTTGAGAACTGATGTTCCAAGATATCCAAGAAATCAATTAAAACAAAAGAAATAAAACTCCAGCATCCTTACGCCCACCTCAGCCTCCTGCAACCACACTTCTATAATTGCATCTTTTCCCCCGTGAACTCTGTATCTGGAGCAATCTCTTTTAGGAATTAAACACATGCATCATCTCACATTTGGTACAAGTATTATTTAAGAGAGAAATGAGACAGTCAACTGAGGCTGATTAATGTGCTGTCTCAGAGGTGGCAGGAAGGGGGAGAGGATTAAATTAAGCAAAACTACCCCTCCCACTTCATCCCTTCAGCTCAAATCATTCAGTCAGTGCTGTCAAAACAATGAAGTGACTCCATGTAGTTGAAAAAAGCAAATTTTTTTTTCATGCTAAATTTTTAAACACCTTTAAAATTATTTTTATCAAATATTCATCCAGAAAAAGCTTAGCTCTTCTATGTCTTTTGGGGGCTTCATGGGTAAGTTGTGAATATGGAATCTCTTTGGGAACTTATTGATTAGCCAGGTTTTCTTTGAATGTCTGACATTCAACAGCTTGCTCTGCCACTAAGTTTGAAAACTTAGAATTGCCTCAGAGTTTTGGAAAAGGGTGTTTGGAGACCTGTGACTAAAAGTGCAAGGAGGACTGGAAACCAAATAAGGCTCTAACATTCACTGAGGGAGAGGATGGGCTGCAGGGTAATTTGAGTACTCTCAGTGGAGCAAGCACACTTACCAGCTGCTTCTGAAGCAGGTGGTGCAGAAGGATTTAGGAGCCCTGGATAAGTTCCAGAGTCTGATGTCAATGTCTGGGAATATCAATGCCAGAGTAAGAAACACATGGACATATAAGATTTATATATTGGAGAATGAAGGTGAAAACAATAAAAGGAGGTGGAAAAGGAGAGATACTGAGGAATATTTTGGAAAAAGTGGCTGTGTTCTTACCACGAAACGCCATTACCCCCTATGATAATATCTACGAAGAACATATCTGTGGTGATCTTGTCAAGAAACACAGATTCAAGGGTCAGATTTGCAGCCAGTGTGACCCCAAGAGTAGACAATATCACCCAAGGATCTGTAGATCATGCTAATGAGAGAGAGAACAAAAACTCCAGGGATGACATCATTATTTAGGGAAAGAATAAATTGAGGAGTCAATAAATACATTCGATAAGTATAGTGGTCAGGCCAATAAAGCACCACATGAATATGACATTAAGAAGACAATGGTAAGTCATTGTTGTGACAGTATCAAGTGTCGCTAAAGGTTCAAGAAAATTGTTCAGTGGATTTGAAATTAGAAAATACTGGCTAACTTGGCAAGATAATTTTTAGTTGAGTCTGGGTTTGGAGGAAGGAGAAGGGGGTGAAAACCCGAAGAAGTGGAGAGAGTAAAAAAAAGCTGTTTGGGGGTTGGTAATAGTCTTCAAAGGAAATAATTCAAATGGTGGCTGGAGAGGAATATAAGGTAAAGGATGATTATCTGTTTATTTATTTACTTTTATAAAAGAGAATGTTGCATGTCTACAGGACATAGTAGGTTAAAAATACAGAAATGGAACTAGTCTGATGAAGTAATATAATACAGGACAGTTATGACTGAAAAGAAGTCCAGTTTTATAGGATCTGAAGTTACTGGGAACAAGTTACTATGGCTCCCAAATTCAGTATTAATCATAACATTTGAATTGGACCAAAGGGGGAACGAGCAGCACTGCTATCATGACATGGTATTTGTAATCACTAAAGGAATTTCTTTCCTAAGAATGATAATACATTCAGGCATAAAAATGTCCTATTTCAAAGATGTGACTCCCCTTTATCAGAGATGTTCAAACAAAGAACAATGTTCTCTGGGGGAAGCAATTTAGATCAGATGACATCTCAGAAACTTTGAAACTATATGTCTATGATTTTTTTTTAAAATTAACCACAATCATTAGTACCCTTGATTGACCAATATAAATAATTAACATTTGTTTATGTATACTTTCAATGAAAGTTTATTGACAACCTACTATGTGCTGGGTACTATTTTACAAGTTGGGGATACATTAGTGGTTTGAGAGATATGTTGTCCTTGTTCTCAAATTGCTTATATTCTAGAAGATACAGAAAAATAAACAAATGTAGAGTATAATATTAGATAGTGCATGAGTTGGCTAGGGCTGCCATAGCAAAATACCACAGACTAGGTCGCTTAAATCAGGGAACACCAAACCCTGGGCCATGGACCAGTACTAGTCTGTGGCATGTTAGCAGCCAGGCCGCACAGCAGGAGGTCAGCGACGGGCAAGCAAGAGAAGCTTCATCTCTATTTGCAGCCACTCCCCAGTGCTTAAACACCATCTCAGCTCCACCTTAGATCATCAGGCATTAGATTATCAAATGAACACCGACCCCTGGTACCAAAAAGGTTAGGGATTGATGGCTTAAGTAACAAAAATTTTCACAGTTCTGGAGTCTGGAAATCCAAGCAGGGTTCATTTCTGGTGAGAACTCTTTCCTTGGCTTGTAGATGACACCTTCTACCTGTGTCCTCACATGGTGTTTTCTCTGGGCACGAGGAGACATAGATCTATGGTGCCTCTTATCCTTATAAATTATAAGAACAGCAGTCTTGTTGAATAAGTCCCTATCCTTATGACTTCATTCAACCTTAACTGCCTCCTTAAAGGCCCTATCTCCAGATACAGTCATGTTGGAGGTTAGAGTTTCAGCATATGAGTTTGGGGGATGTACAATTCAGTCCATAACAGATAAAGATATAAAAATTAGAGTGAAGAAATGGAGAATGATAGAAGGGTTGCACAGCCACAAAAGAAAACTCTATGAGGCAGTGATTATGAAGAGAACCTGAATGATGTAAGCAAGTAATAGGAAGGCTGGGGAAGCACATTTCAATCAGAGAGAACAAAAAAATCAAAATAAAATGTAACAGTTCTGAAGAAGTTGAAAGCTTGATTTGTTTGAAGGGCATCAAAAAGGCCAAGATGGCTAGAACAAAGCAAGTTTTATGAAAGAAATCTAAATAATTATATGAGCTTGCTACTCATATGTACGCAATACATATCTACTGAGTTTCTAGAAGTATCTACATTCTAAATCACATGCTAGGTACTGGGAACGTAGATTGTGAATAAAATATTTTGTATGTTAAAAGAAAAATGGAATGAAAGATCTAATACAACGATACAATGATAGAGACATGTAGCCTTTCGGTCTAAATAGAATCTAGCAGGCATTTTCATCTGACTGCTGATCTACGTGAAGTTAAGCTGAAGTGAGACAGTCTGACCTATATCTTTTCTGCTCTGCAACTGTGTAAATTTGAGCATCTTACTTAATGTTTCTAAACCTATAATTCCTCATTTGTAAATGAGTATGGCAAGGTTCCATTTCTCATAGACTAGTTTAAATACTGTTTATGTTAATTAAAGCACACTACCTAACAAAGTGTCATCATGGAGTACGTGTTCCATAAGCGAGAGTTCTCTCTCACAAGGTACCCCGCATACACTTGGAGGTATCCGATTCCAAAATAATTTGGGTCAGGAGAGTAATTACGAAGGAGAACACTTTAAATCAGAATGGAGGACACAGTATGAGAAATGCAGGTGAGTAAATCAGATTCTGTAGAGAAAGAGGCCTTCGCAGCATGCCTCAAATCACCTTTCAGAATCCCCTACTTCATTCTTCAATAAAGTCAGTGCTAAGTCTTAACAACATATTGACACAAATGGAGATAAGCCTATTAATTTTGTTATTGCCTGTGATCACAAATCTCAACTCTTCAGAGCCAGATCTTTCCTAATAGTTGGAAGCAGAAAAAAATCTGAAATAAAAGAAACTTAAATCAGATAGCGTTTTCATAAAAATTTTCAATTGTGTGTACATAATGGGGAAAATTTATTTTAATTAAGAGATAAAACATTTAAAATAGGTAGCATGATTTGGGCTTGATATTTATTAAGAAACTCATCCATATCCGTGCAAGAATGATGAAAAAGTTTCTGACCTAAATAACTTTGGAAATAGTGAAATCTGTAAGACTAAAGGCAAAGTGAACTGTACTTAGCCATGTACTCTACTTGACAAAATTGCTTCCCACAGGAATATGGGTTAATAACTCTGAAAACCATTATATATGTATACTGAAATTGAGCAATTATGCTTATGGATAACAAATGGTTAGAGTTAGGATAGAAGGTTATTGGATAAGCAAGGAGAGAAGGCTGAAATGATTTGTATAGTAATGAATTAGAATCGGAGACAGCAGTATAGAGTCACATTTAGCTTAATATTATTAAGATACAGATTATATAGGGAGATATTTATAGATATGTGCATCTACATAGGTTAGTATAAACACATGTATTTCCTTGCTCTGTCAGCTGAGAGCACCTGGAAGTAATGACATCCCAGCAGCAACAAGCACACCTGTAAGCCAGAAAGCCAGATCTTGTTTTTTGATACTTTCTCTAAAAAAATAAATAAATAAATAAGCAAACAAGACTCTTTGGAGAAATTATTGATTCTAGGACAAGGACAGGGAGAAAAGATGAGCCAAAAAATTCTCAGTAGCAATGAATACACCTAGTAGGAAAATACACAAGATGAGCCCATAGTGTTCTGTAGTGCTAAAAAGAAAAATGCTAAACAAATACACATCAACACATACCACACACATCATGCACAATGATGGGGTTCAATCAAAGGGATACAGGACTCAACTGAATGAGCTGCCAATGATCAAGCTAGAACATCTGATTAAAACTAAAGAAAGTAGTATTGGGTTTTAATCCAAAGTATAAAATAACTATGCATGAGTCTACACTGATCTAAATAAACAATTGAATAAATAAATATATGAGGGGATAATAAATAAAGCTCCCATACAGAGGAATTACAAATAGTTTATAGAATAAACTGCCTTTAATGCAGGGGGTCATAACTCCTCATATCTTAAGTAGGAAAAGGAAGGAAAAAAGAGCAACTTTATAGTGGCAAAACCTGACAAACATTACCTCGAACCAAGTGATCGAAACAATAAGACATTGATAGTCTATATCCTTGATATGATGTGATAAGAATGACATTTTATTTCTGTGGTCCTTCTCCAAATACACATTGCCCCAGTCTAATCATGAGAAAAAACATCAGATAATCCCAATTGAGACACCATCTACAAAATATCTGCCAGCATTCCACAAAAACTGTCAAGTCCGTCACAAACAAGGGACATCTGAGATACTGTCAACAGCTAAGGGGAGCCTTTGGAGCTATGACTACTAAATGTAATGTGATATCCTGGATGGAATTCTTAAACAGGAAAAAGGACATCAGGGAAAAACTGAAGAAACCTGAATAAAGCTTAAACTTTAATTCATAATAACATAGCAACATTGGTCTGTTATTTGTGACATGTGCCATATTAGTGCAATATACTAATAATAGAGAAAACTAGGTATTCAGTAATCAGGAGGTCTCTGCATTATTTTAAAAATAATGCTGTAAATCTAAAATTAAAAGTTTATTTTAAAAAACAGGTAAAATCACAAATTTTTTAAAACCAAAAATATTAGAATATCAAGGGTTATAATAATATTGGCTTAACATCTCTAAATGTGTTTTCCATGGAACAGTAGTCACGTAAGATGCCCTAGGAAAATAAATCATTTCTTTAGTCAAATAATTTTGAGACAGGCTGGATACAGCAAGAGCCTTCGGAGATTCAGAAAGCACATTAGAATATTAAAAATTCTATGAAATCTTACAGAAAACACAATTTAATGTTGTTTGCCACAGTATTTCCCAAACTTATTTGTAACTTTTTAATTTTTTGTTCATATCTTCTAACATTTGTGACGACAGCATTCCCTAGAATGTACTTTGGGTAGTGTTGTTATACTTGTACATACATTATTGAAATTGGTAATGAGCTGCCTATGGAGGAAGTATGTGATATTCTTAAGCTATGGAAAAAGAGCTGTGATGGAAGAAATTTTGGACGGCTAATCTGCCAAAGGCTTTGCTAAAACAGTATCTGCTGCTTTCAGAACTTTCAAGACATGTTATGGTGAAGACAAGCTACGTGGCTGAAGCTTTAGACCTAATCCAAATAGTGAGAAGTCACACACATACTGGAAAAAGTGACTTCAATATAAAGAGAACTCCTCTAGGAATTAGAGCTGTTTGGAATATATTTGGTAGGTACACAGTAGGTGTTTCAGCATAAGGTATGAAAGAACAACGTAAAGAAGGGAACTAGGTTAGAGGAGATGACCTTTGACGTCTCCCCCGATTTTATGATTCCACTTATGTGTTTCACCATTCATAAAGTGGTTAGTGCCTATGATGTGACCAGCGCTATGTTAAGTTCTTGGTATGAAACGCTGACTGCTATGGTTCCTCCCCTTCATTACAGTTTAATGGGAAACATGGAGAAAATGAATGCTGTAGGGGACCACAGCAGGGACTGGAAAAATTTCCAAGAAAAGGATATTTAATAAGAACTGCAAATGCTTAGGCAGCTCTATGTGCCAAGCACAGACCACACTGATATACCAAGCGCTTCAATTTTCAATTTGTAAAGCAGATTCGATGATGTGTGACCCACCTCTTAAGCCCTAGATGACTCAGCCACTTAGTATCAGGTGGTCTGTCTGTCTCTAAAGCTTGAACTCTTAATTGCTTCCATTCTCATCCAAATTAAAAGTTGAAGAATGAGTTGTCAACAAAAGAGAGAGAGAGAGAGAGAGTAGCAGAGAAAGGGAGGGGAACAGGAGAAAAAAAGAAGAAAACAAAGATTTGAAAAATAAAGGGAATACAATGTTCAATCTCTGAGAAGTGTGAATAACCGGGGAGCATTTCATAAATCTAAAGTAGTTTTAAGTTATTTTCTAGACTAAAACCTAAAATCTCTGACATTAAGAAGAAAAAAAAGGCTTCTTCTACCTTTAATTTTCCTTATTCCCCACAAACTCCTACCTCTCCTCCATGCTCATACACAAATATAAATATCTATTCCACTGGAAGTTTAACATGGAAAACTAAAAAGTGGCACTAACTCTCTTTAAATTCATATCTCTGCAGAGCTGAGATCAGTCTTTCCTCCCTTCTATGTACCTAGGAAAACCAACTTAGCAAAGCAAAACATAGTAATAAAGACTCTATCAGCTTATTTGTTCTAGATTTCTGCAGCACTTAGAAACTTGAGAGGAGGCCAACCTGATGGTGGCGGTGGCACACCTGGCAAGACCCACACATTGCACGTGTTCTCCGGCTGCTGAAACTGCATATTTGAAAATGATTGAGTTACTCCAGCAATTATGAAATTGGGTACTACTCAAATCTGTAAGACTCTTCATCAGACACAGTGGTTCAGAGTTTATAAGGCCATAAATCCCACCTATAAAGAAATATTCTGGGCCTAGATAGGTTTGTTGCTGTTTGGACATGGAGCAAATTGTCCAGACGGTTGACTGGTGACCGAGGTACTGGAAGGTGAAACTTGAAGAAAGTGTCTTTTGGCTCATAAAGCTCAGGTCCTCCATACTTTGTAAAAGCTATTTTTCACATCCCATACTTTAGTATATTCTCGCTTGAGGGAGACAAAAAAAAAAGGGAGTTTTTAAACTTTGTTTAATTAAGGAAAATTAGTTTCTATAAGATGAAGTGGCTATCCTAGATCAAACTACTTCTAAGCCATAAATGCAGAGCTGGGCAAGATACATAAAGCTTTTTAACCATAACCCTGAGAGGCATGGTAGGAATTAGCAAATCCTGTTGCCCAAGGTGGGTGAATCAATTATGAACATGACAATGCTGAGTAGAAAACAGCTAAATAATAACAACAGCATACATCAATAGGCCTTTGACTTAGCTCTTGAGCCTGAGTGCTGCTCAGGAGTCTCCTGAGCTAGATTAGGGGAAATGGGGTTCTGTCCCCTGTGCCTTTATAATTCTCCTGGGGCCAGTAGGTCAGCCTGGGCATGTCCTTACAATGTGTGCTAAAGTGCAAGAGCACAAAGAACAATATATAAGCTTGAATCGCAGAATGGCCACTATCATTTTCACTACATTTTATTGGCCGAAGGAAGTTATGTAGCCAAATCTGTAGTCAGAAAACAGGAAAGTACATCTCACCCACAGTGGAAAGGCACTGCAGATTTACCTGGAAAATAATATGGATACAGAGAGCAATAAAAATAAATACATAATCTACCACATTGGATAGATGATTGTAGACCGTGAAGAGAAAAGGGTGGAAATGCACATATACTATTATCCTATACGGTAAGTTTGAAGCACTTTGAGGAAGAATCAAAATAAGAGAGATGGGCAAGGGAACTCATTTGGTAGTTCTCCACTTATTTTAATATGATCCAAATAAAATAAGTTGTTCCTAAATATAGTTCTATCTCAAAAGTTTGAGGTAGAAATGTGGTGTCATCAAGCTTACATGTTCAGAAGTTCAAGATGAGAGGAAGATAAATCAGTTCGAAGGCACAGCCGTCAGGAAAGAGATCATGGGCTAAACAGTCGCAGTAGGAATGAGGGGGAAAGTCTCACGATTCTCAAAACATCAAAAAATATTTTGAGTTACAAGTGATAAGTCTTAGAAATTGTCCAGAAGTGACAGAGATAGGGGTTGAGGGACATGGCGTGGCATAACATGAATGAGACAAGCTTCTGGCTTGAGCAACTTGGACATGGAAGTGGAGAGGACAAAAGAAGTAAAGATTCGAACTTTGCTTCACTTGCCATCTGCACCATTTCAAACAATGAAATTTCACATTCTGTGTGAATCGCCAGAGCTGGGCACTACCTAGGGCCTCAGATTCAAGTGGACTTCACTCTCCCAGGAAGCATAAGTAGTATTTTTTTAAAGAAGGTGTTATTATGAGAAATGTCAGATGCATATAAAAGTAGAACAAGAGCCACACACATCAATCTTTCAGCTTCCACAGTTAAACTCAGGGCCAATTTTGTTTTATATGTACCCACAACCTTTCTCCTCTCAGATTATTTAGAGTAAATCCTTGACATGTTATCTTTTATAAATATTTTAATAGACATCTCTAATAAAATGATGCTTTAAAAAACAAAATACTTTAGACCTAAAAGAAATTCACAAAACTTCTTTAATAATATCAGATAACTCAATGTCCAAAGTTCCCTGATTGCCTCATATTTTTTATAGCTTGTTTAAATTAGGATCCAAATAAGGTCCATACATTGTAATTTGTCGACACGTTTCTTAAATTTCTTTTAGTCTAAAGGCTCTACCTCTATATTTTTTCATGCAATGTGTTTATTAAAAAAATAAGGTTATGTGTTCTATAGTAGCAGTCCCCAACCTTTGTGGCACGAGGGACCGGTGCTCCTATGAGAATCGAATGCCTGATGATCTGAGGTGGAGCTTAGGTGGTGATGCTAGTGCTGGGGAGTGGCTGCAAATACAGATGGAGCTTTGCTCATTGGTCCACTGCTCACCTCCTGCTCTGTGGTCTAGTTCCCAACAGGCTACCGACTAGTACTGGTCCACAGGCCGGGGATTGGGGACCCCTGTTCTATAGCATTTTTCATAATCTAAATATTTGCTTATCATATTTGGGATGCTGTTCACATTTTTCATGATTTTGTATACTACATAAATTCATCATTTTATATAGACTGATCAACTTCAAATTTAATTTTTTTGTCAAGAAAAGAAAGCAGTATTTTGATAAGCAAGTAATGTGAAAGCAGAACTGTAGGTAGAAGAATATTGTCTGTATGGTAGCCATCTGTTTCTCATTTTTTTTCTAGTTGTGATCCTGGAAACTTCATTAAGCTATCCCACATTTTAGCTATCACAGTGAAAAAAAAAGGAATAATGTAAATTACTAGTGTGAGATTAATAACTAAGCATTTCTTATTTTGGATTGTATACCAAAATTATCTAATTTTTTTGTTTGTTTTGAAGTTCAAAGGTCTGAGCCCTACATTAAACAAACCGAATCAGAATTTCTAGGATGAGACCCCCCTGTCCATGTTTTTGAAAACTGTCATGTGCATTAATATATACCACTTTGGTGGAGATCTTTACACTATACAATAAGTTCCCAAAGGCAAGGACAATGTCTTGTTCTCTAGGTTCTGGCTTATTGCTATCATTCAATAAATATTTTTGAGTGATAGCATGAATGAATAGATAGATGAATAAATGAATGCATAGCTGGTAGTATAGATAAATGGGTAGATGAAATAATTAAAATGAATTAGATGACCACGAGTTAGTAAAAGTAGCATTAACTATGGTATAAAATAAATAGCTTTATATAAGAAGTTATTAAAATATTTGTGATGTAGGCCAAAATGGCAAGCACTCTTGACATAAGTTTATTAAAGGAATATTAGCTATAAGTTCAAAGTAGAAAATGGAAAGGTTTTCAATAAAATGGGACCTGGGAGTTGGCATAAGTAATGCCAGAATATCTGAGTAGATATTTTGGGAATAAATGGAATTACTGAAAGTAACCAAGACTACATTCTCATCAGCAAAAGCTGAACAAATTTCATTTTTTGGGATATGGCGAGCATTCAGGACTATAGCAGAACTGAAGAATCTCACCAAACACAAAAAGATGTCCTGAAGATATTATAAAATTGGGGCTGAGAAAAAAATATTTCGAAGAAAATTCCATACCTTATCCTGTGCACAAGTAGTGCCGCATTCTTTAAAAGTCAGCATGGGCAATCGGCTAGACCTAATCTAATCAACTCTGGTAACCATAAAGATTATTAATCTAAGAATTCAAAAGCCAAAAATTGCTGAAGTGAGTGGGTGTTTGTGTTTGGGGTTCTAACAATGAATAAATCACTGTACAATTCTGCCATCTACCAGTATTTGTCTTTTGATCTCCCTCTCCATGTTCCCGCATTGCAAATGTTAACCTTTGCTATTGCTTTTATTTGATTTGATTTTGACATTTAATTGGTGAAGATTGTAAGCATCGATCTTTCTACCACTCATATTACCTGCTCTGCTTATCTAAGAGGGTTTTTCTGTGACAATCAAATGGAAAACAATATGTGAAGCATGTTATAGTTCATTAAAAATGCACAAATGGGAAGAACTACAAATAAAACCATTCATCAAGATCATCATCATCACAGCTGCATTGTAACTGGGGAGTGGTGGCAGGGGTTATGGAATTGTTATTTTGTTGTTGAAAACAAATGATGGTTATGCCCCTATCCAATGATTCTCTCTCACTCATGTGGGAAGGAACCAGACTAATTATTTTAGAAATTCCGTAAGAAAAACACTTGCATGGTCATCACGGTGGACTAGCAATACAATTACCCAGGTAGAAAATAAAGGTAAAAGGAACAATACAACTGCTGCCTTCTCTGATCTGATGGTCTCAGGGTGGCTTGCTTTCTCTCTCTCCAAATCTCTGGTTAATGCCAACAGAGAGAGTATGAGAAAGGTCACAATCAAGTATAAGGAATGGTCACTTAACTCTAATGACGGTGGTGTATTTGGCAAGCACAGGCATTTTTTTCTTCAGCTGCACTTGGGAATCAAGGGTGATACAGGTAGATTAAGTGAGCCCTCAGTGGAAACTTTCACTGCTTCCTTTCGCTTCAGTACTGTGAGCTTAATTCTTCTTTCCCTATGGATTTTTCTCTGTGATTTTTTAAAAATACAGATCTCCAGTTCCCTGAGCTACTATTTTTTTCTTTTTCTTTTTTTTTTTTTGTCTCTAATTACTAGATGTGTGATCTTTGGCAACTCGCTTAACTTCTCTGAATATTTATTTTCTCTGCTTTAATATAGACACAATTTCTGTCCCATATCATAAGAATCTTAGTAACTAATTAGAAAAATATATTTGAACATGACTTATAAGTTGAATAAGACAATCAAACAAATGAAGTATAATTATTGTAATTTAGTGTCTGACAATTCTTTATTCAAGTTTGGAAGTCTTCTATCATGCATGATAAAATCTTTGAATGCAATGACTAAGTCCCCTTTGTCTGAGATGTCTTCTTGTGCACTGATACTGAGTGGTTGGTAGTAAGTGCTTTGAAGTGCCTGTTAAAGAAGAATTCTAAGTTCATGTCTAGACTCTGTGGGGAAGAATTTTATGATCAATGAGCAGCATCTGCCATGGACACAGGAGAGGGAAGCAGTGTCAAGCACAGTGTAAATGTGCCAGCTCTGTGTAATGGTCTAGAACAGTAGCACATAATGGAGGCACATGAATAAAATTTAGCCCCAGACATGTCTTATATGGCCTGAGCCAACATTTAAAAATTGGAAGATTTCACATATAATCTGGATTTGTTTATATTCTTCTGAAAAACTAGAAAATCCAATAAAACTATGCCTGTACTTTCCCCATGACGACAATGAGCAAGAGCTAAATACTGTTTTATTTCTCCTTTTA
Organism: Pteropus vampyrus; assembly: GCF_000151845.1. Classification (NCBI taxonomy): domain Eukaryota; kingdom Metazoa; phylum Chordata; class Mammalia; order Chiroptera; family Pteropodidae; genus Pteropus; species Pteropus vampyrus. Next base: position 4,040,821 of record NW_011888842.1, on the reverse strand, counting down.
GATAAAATGTATGCTCTCCAATTATACCTCGCTCCTACCGCTCCCTATTGTCTTACTCCAGTCTTTCTACCTCATTGACTTTATTACCTAAAGTTTTGTAGGTGTTATCATTTCTGATTACTGCTTTAAAGTTTTCCTGCAGAGATTTGTAGTGTGTTAGATTCATCTTCAAAAGTCCAACTATGACAAACACAATTTGAACACTGTATCTTAAAATAGAACAAAACCCTTAGATGCTCAGAAATGCTGTATGGTACATACAGGCTTTTTCATCTCAAATTCAGCATCCTAGACTTGTCAATGCCATTAATGCATTGATCAAGCCTTTTAGCAAAAGCTCCGTTAAATGAATTATGGCCAACATAGTGTAGCTGACTCTAAAGCTGGAAAAAGAGTTGCTCCTCTTTCCTTCTGCCTATAATCCCTCAGCACTTTCAGGCTCCAGCCAAAAGCAAAGAAAGAACAATATAAAATGAAGTGAGTAATTTACCATTTGCTGAGGGAACATAAATTAGCAACTTGTTATGATGTCGCCTTTTTTAAAAGTTAAAAACACCACAGATGAGTTTAATGTGTAGAAGTGCATTTGTTTTCCACTAATAGGAAATGTTTACCGCCCCCATCATCCTCCTACATCCCCTCTCAGATCCCTCTAATTGAACAAAGTGGACTTAATTTGTATTAAACTGTCAAAAATCTTCCACTTAAATTGATGTATCTACTTCCCCAGTTAAAATGGATTCATTTCTGTACAATATATAAGAACTGTTGATGGATTGTATTTTGGAAACTAGAAATATTTTGTATGCATCTCCATGGCATGCAATTCAGGTATGGAAAGCAAAGGAGAAGGTGGGAGGAGAGGTCAGCGAAGAAATAGAAGCACAAGGGTGGGTAAGAGGCAGGAAGGGGAGGAGATTGCTCTGTTTGTATTAAAACAAGAAAATAATAATGCTCTTTGGATTTTTGGAGGCAGAGTAATTTTTCAAATTGAATGTACAAAGCCTATCTTAAGTTTGATGCAGTTCACCTTCAAAACCCCCATACCACGCATTTTATTAATGCCTTCCATTTATCAATACATGACTTCATATATGAGAACAGTATTTACATTAAAAAAAGAAAACCTGGATTTTGAACATTATGAATTTCATAGCAAGTGGTAATTTTTAAATATAATATCAATAGAATCCTTTGTGGACTTTATAGTAGATTGTCAGCTCCATGTTCACCCCTTAGGGGGTTACAAAATAAAAGTATTCAAATATAATATCTAGTTCTACCTTCAAGAATGTTACAATTTAATTAGGGGAAATAAACCAATTACTATCATATTTGAGACAGAAAATAATTTAGCACTTAAGCCTATGGTTATGGGCTATAAATGATGAAGAGAACAGAGAAAGGAAATCGATGAGTTTGTATAAATCAGGAAGCTTCATCAATGAGGTTCACTTGTGGAAGATGGAAAATGTTTCATGCTTGTTGGGGGAAATTGGAATATTTCTCACCAGTCTGCCTTTGGCACTTTTAACCAATGCCATATATGTTAAAATAAAATTAACTAAATAGGAAGTGAAATACCTGTTTATAAATCACTGGGTGAATACCTAGATCTCTTTTTGTAAGGCTCTGGGAAAAAAGGGAGTGAAAAATTATATGAATTATATGAAAAATTAAATATGAAGTTAAACCAGGCCTCAAACTTCCCTCCTATTTTAAATCTCAATATAGAAATTGATATCTTCAGAGATGCCTGCAAAAGGAGGATGAACTAAAGAAGTTCTGAAGAGTAGTCTCCTAATTTGTTACTCCGTCAGCTGCATGGATGAAGCACATAGGTCTGCCTAGCTGAGTTGCTCACTATGTAAAGGCAAGAAAGGGTAAGAAGATCTCATTTATAAACATTATTTTTTTTAATCAATGTCTCTGCCTATTTGTAAAATAGTTATTTAGATTAGTCTTGCCTCCTTTCTATAGAAAGAAGAAAGAAAGTAGGTAGCTAGAAGAGTTAAAAAATAACAGAAAATTATCTCTACTGTATGAGCTGAGGCCAAAACATGAGTAGCTAAAATATTCCCCGTATTTGGGAAAATGAATTATCTCATGCACCTATAATGGTTGTAAGGGAGAACAGAAACATTTGACTTATGTCTGTGACCTCTAATCTCCCCTTGTCATCTCACAATACTTCCAAGAGTCTTTTTCAACCAAACATCTCGTTTGTTGACCATCAGAAATATTTTAACATTATAACATATCTTAAAATACAAAACTTTTGAGGATTATGTAGAAAAAAAGATAGTTCATTTAGAGAATGAAGAAGGGGATATAAAGGAACTAAAGTGATCATGACTTAGGATAAAAGGTTGAAAAAGATTTAGTGACAACTCTTCCACATGCTGGTGGAAAAGAAAGAGATACAATCACTATTTTTAAATATCTACAGCATTATCATGGGAAAGGATAATTATGCTAATTCTTTAAGAGCCAAATAATAAAAGTACATGCATTCAAACTGTGTCACAATGTAGTGAGCGCCCAATCACAGGAAATGTGTAAGCACCGACTTTTGATAACTTACCAGAAATGTTGTATAGAGTTATTCTTTAGAGGAATAATAATCTAAAAGTTTCTTAAGTTACCATATAACCCTGAAATTCTATGATTATAGAATTTAGACTTCTATAAGTCTAAGAATATTCTAAAAACTTTTCAACTATTCTTAATATTAAGCTCCAGTAACAGTGCCTTCAAATCGTTAACTTTTACCAATATTTTTCCTTGAATATATGAGTTTAGAGTACATATTATTGTTTTGCAAGAGGGATATGAGTCCACTTTTGAAACTTGAACACCCATTGGACTTGGTTGAGACTGGTCTTTGTTCAAAGAGAAGAGGATAAGATTTTCTAAGAAGATCCATTCAATATCATGACTTTAAATACCAACTTTATGTTGAAGAAGCTCTAATTCATTGCCACTCCAGAGCTCACCTTTGAATTCCCGATTTATAATACTGTCAAACAGAAATTTCCTCTTTGATGTGATAGGCATCACAAATGGTATGTCCAAATAGAAAAGGTAAACGCATGTGATGTGCATATTTCACTAGCCCCATAACCTCCTAAAAATATTTAAAAAGGCTTCTCATCCCCCTATACTCCCAGTCTCTCAGTTTCAATAAATGGTACCTGTATCTACTTGTTAGCTCAGACCAAACACCTCAAATTCCTTTTTCTCATTCTCTACTTCCAAAGCTCTTAAGATTCTTTCAGATCTACTTCAAAAATATATTTCTTCTTTCTATTTCCTCTGGTTCCATTCCGGTCAAGGCTGCCATCGTAGATCCCCTAGACTACTTCTATTGTCTCTAACTGGTCTCCCTGTTTCCACTCTGGGTCTCTCTGATCTATTCTCCATGCCACAGGGAGAAGAGGGAAGAGAAGGCAAGGAAAGTTAAATGCTCGAGACAGTTGTGTTTCCCAAACACACAAAAACAAAAAACAAAAAAATACTTTTCAGTTACAAAAATATTGTTATCGTTATTCTTATTTAGAGAGTGAGGAATCTGTATTTTGATGACGTGGCTAGTGTTCAATGTAGAAGGAATTATATTTAAAAAACGCGATTTTCAGTCAGAAAATAATTTTATCTCCAGAATTTGGGATGAGGAGGGGCAGGTTAGAACATCTCTTTGACCAAATAAGAACTGGTCTTTACTTCATCCCAGTCAGGTCAAACATTCTTTACTGTTTTCTTTCTATGTTCTTTCAAAAACCTTAGGTTTGGAAGACCATAGCGTGGAAGAAAAAAATATATATATATTCACTCATTCATTCATTCTACACATTTTTTTTCTAACATATATTCTAGGTTATAGGCTGGGGAACAGTGATATATACAGGCATTAACAAGTGAGACAATTTCTGCTCTCATTCCTTTATTTCCCACAGAATTACAGGCCTATGGAAAATAAAAATGGTTAACGTTTACATATTTAACTTCTTGGAACAGTAGAAAAGACCAGAGGAAAGAAATATATGCTGAGGTAAGAGAATGAAGAGAGTCACTAGGTGAGAGTTTATTTTTAATACAATATCCTTAGTTACTAATGAAATTATCCTGATTAATGACCTAGACTATGGTCATTTAAGTGAGCAGCTTCTCCTCCCATATCAGTTTTCCCCCCTACCACTCCTAATTTTAGAAGTAGAGTAGACTTTATCTAAACGAAATGAGTGGTACATTCAAGGCACAGAAATGTGGAGTGAAACTGAAAAGAGAAATTGTGACATTTATCAAGCACCTAATATGTGTCATTAGATTTTTTTTTTTAAGTTTGCACTTTCAAGAGAAATAGAAATAACTATCCTGCACTTTTCTCACAAGGAAAGAAAGCATTGCAGAGACAGCAAGGAAGTCGCTCAAGGTCTCAGAGATACACAGAATGGCAGGACACATTTAAACCCAAGTTCATCTCCTCACTTCCAAACCCATACATCAATTAATTCTACTCTAAAACATTTGTATCTTCCATGAATCAGGCCAAGTTCCTGGGTTCTATGTGGAAAACGATATTAGGACCTTGGAAGTAAGCCAGAGATTCAAAGAGTTCCCCAAGACTTTGAGACCAAGGTTCTTAACTGCCAGTTAAGTTCTCTTACAAACTACCTTTCAGAGTCCTCTGGAACTTTCCATAATTATGCTTTGCCTCTCTCCAGTTTCCTCCCTTTCATTTCCTGCCCCTTGGCCCCTCTCAAATGAGAATTAATCCAGCCTCAAACAAGCTGTCTCTAAATGAAGATTTTACTGTGATTATTGCTAGGGAGAAAGATGCTGCCTTTCCTCCCCCCTCTTCCAAATGGCTTATTTGCAGACTAGAAGTCATGGAGCATGTGTCCAATTGATACATTTCCCTTCAAATAGCAGATCCAATGCAGAAGTGGGATGCAAATTTAATTATTCCACATGTACAGAACAGAAACAGAATCTCATTGTTAAATTTGTTCCCTATGTCGGAAAGATTAAAAACAAAAGATGTTGAAGTGGTTTGTGTGAGCGGAATACATTTTAGCTCATAAAAATGTGAGGCAGTGAAATAAGGGTACCAGAGGGCTTATTTCTACCACATGAAATTATTATTTCTAAATGTTTCTTCTCAGAAATTTTTGCTCCTCACCTGTATACCCTAAAAGAGACTTTAATCTCTTTCTCTGGGGTAATTTCTCCAAATAATCCCCTCCAAGCACCTTAACCTCCAGCCAAGTTCTTCTATTTACCATTTTAAATTAATTTGTACTAAAATGGAGCTATAATTAATTAACTAGAACAGAAATATGAGTCTAGTGGTTAAAAGCCTCCTTGGCTGACTACTTAGAATCAAACCTTGGCGTTATTGTTTAATAGTTACATAACCTTGGGCAAGTTACTTGACCTCTCTATGCTGCTGTCTCTTGCTCTATACGATGGGGACAATAACGATATCCATCTCTTAGGGTTTTTATGAGAAGTAAATCAGTCAATACAAGTATTGTGCCTACAACAGTGCCCAGAATTTGGTAAGCAATCATTAAATTGCAATTATTATCAGAGCACATCCTTATACTTGCTTCCTTTTCCTCTTCAGCAGATCCGTCAAGACTCAACTCAAATGCTGCCTATGCCATAAATCCCTTTCTCCAGCCAGAAATTAACCTTCTCATCTTGAAATTCCTACAAAACATTATCTGTCCCACTTATTACAATTCATCATGTTCTTCCTACCTGATGCCCATAGAGCAAAAAGAAGGGATCATCTTACTCTTTTATAGACTAGGGAGAAAGTAAGTGCTTGCTGATCAGTCAAATAAAAGGATAAGGAGTGTTTTAATTAGAACCTTTGAGGATTTATTATGTACCCAGACCCTGTGACAAAAATACATTACCTAATTTAATCTTTGCAACATTCATAGATGTAGGTTTTATCATTTGCATTATACGGATAAGAAAATGGAAAGCCATTGAGCTTAACCTTGCACAAGGACAGCAAGGCAGGCAGAGGCCACATGGGTATTTGAAGCTATGTATCTGTCTGGCTAACTCAAAAGATCCTATTTGTAACTACTAAGAACACTGCCCTATGGACCCCCGGCTTAAGAAAAGACAACCCAGGAAGTTGTGTTGTGTGAAATCTGAATTTCAAATTTACTGAATTTCTTACAGGTGCACTCCTCTGTTAACAAGAAATGCTATAGGTCAGAATATAGATCAGAAACATTGTTTGAAAATAGATCAGAAACTTTGTTATCGCATTCCTTCGATAAATTCTTGTTTGAGATCAAGAAAAGGAGAGTAGAGAATAGCATCCTTCTATCCATTCCCTACAGCTATGCCTGTTTCTGGGAGAGTGACTGCTTTCTTGATTCCTCAAGGCCCTCCTCTTCCAACTCCTGGTGGTTTCTCTGGAGTCATATCAAGTCACCTTCCCCTTTCTTCTCTGCACAAATCTTCTTAAAATTCTTTGCATGTTCACCCTTCTTTGTCTTTAAGCTTTCTGAGCAATGCTCCCTCCAGTTCTCAACCCCACTCAAAAATTCTTGCCTAACCAAGTCTCATCCCAGCCAATCCTTCCTCTGGAAAGAGTTTCCTTGATCATTTCAAAGGTTACACTGCATTGTATTTGCCTCTTTATTTACTCATTGTCTCCTCACTAGTCTGTATTCTCCCTGAGGGAAAGGGCATTGTCTACTTTATTCACAATTAATTTCCCTAACAGGCCAGCTACTTAAAGGGAATTAAGAAAGAGTAGGAGAAGGTCGAGAGAGGAGAGAAAATGGTCCGAGATTATAAAAGGGAAAGATCAGGGAAAGAACATAACTTGAACTCGGTTTTGCGGATCCAGATCCAGAGCACATATTTGTCTATACAGATCACTTCAAAAAAGTTCAAAAAGAAGAGAGAGAGAGAGTGAGAGAGGAGAGAGAGAGAGAGAGAGAGAGAGAGAAGAAAATGGAAAACAGAAAAAAAAAAAAAGAAGCCTTTTTCAGGTTATCTGAAGCCTTCTTGGTTGAAAAATTCGTCCGGATTTTAGGGAGCAGGTAACTATAATTCCTCTTTCTTCTGCCTACGCCTCCCTCCACTCCACAAACAGCAAATAAAAGAGAAATAATTTCAGGCTGAGATTACCTGGAGAAAAGGACCAGGACGTTCCTTTAGGAAGAAGATTCTCTCTAGCAAGGCGAATACAGACCTCACCTCTCTTCCAGCTCTTTCTATAGCTAACGATTTGCGCTAACACCTTGGTCTAGGTCCAGTGCTTCTCAAACTTCAAAATGTAGAAGAATCACCTGGAAAGCTCGTTGAAACATTCCTTGCTTCCAACCTTCAAATTAGATTCTAATTACATTGATCTGAGGTAGAGCCATAATTTGTATAGCTAAAAGATTCTGTGTGTTACTAATGAGTCTGTCCTGGAGAACCTTCTAGTAGCACTGGTCTAGTCTAACCAATAGTGTCACCAGTTACTAGCAGGGTGACATCGTAATAATGTGAAAGTGAGCTGTGGACCAATTTTAATGTTTTTGGTTCTTGAGAATTTAATTAGTGTTTTGAGCCCCTGGGGATCCTGAGTGGATGCTAGAAAGAACAATTAATTTCATAGATTTTAGAGAATGATGGAGGCTTACATTAAACATATTTATTTTCAAGAGGTCTTGGCACAACACTGTCATTTTGAAGGACTACACAGTCCCAGCACAAGGTGGAGTTCAAAGTACACTGGTTTCCTGTATCAGACAGACTTGTGTTTGAATCCCACCTCTGCTCTATCCAAGCCATATCCTCACATTTTCCATTTTCTCACATACGAAAATGGTTACAATTGTACCTACCTAATTGGTCCCATGGCAAACAACAAGAACTCTGAAAATACCGTTTATCAGTGTTAATAACTGCTAAAAACAACTTTATAAGATAAATATTATTGTTGCTCTTTTATTGATGAAGACACTGAAGTTTCGGGGCTCACTGAAGATCACAAAGCCACTTAGTGTTAAAATGAGGGTGTATGCATGGATCAGCCTGATTCCAAACCCTTTGCTCTTAATCATTAGGCTAGAGTTGAATGGGATCTTTGGTATTTGTGTGTTATGTGTTGTTGAGTGGGCTCCAAGTCCTGAAGACCTTATGAGTGAGAGATCTCTTGTCTTCAATAGCCTGCTCAGCTCCTGTAGACACATGCCTATGTCTTCTTTTATGGAGACAATCTACCTCATATTGGTCTTTTTCTTTTCCTGCTGCCTTCTATTTTTATTATCTTTTCCAAGGAACCCTGCCTTCTCCTATGTGCCCAAAGTAGAATAACTTCAGTTTTGTCATTTTTAGTTGATGTGATCTTAGGGTTACCTGAGAAACCTAAAAGTTACCAGCTTTGTGTAAGCAATCCTAAAATTCTTCAACCCAGAATAGAAATCCCAACTCCACAATAGAGCATAGCATTGGGCATTGTGAGGCTTTGGGACCCCACTTCCTTGGTGCATCTTTATGGCTCCTCTGCACCAGAACAAAGAAGGCCGCTGAAAATCATGTATCAATTATGGAAAATCGTGTCTCCATTTAGCACAGGCAAGTGATTCTTCATCGTCTCTGTCAAATAAAACCAGCCCTAGTTCAAATCATTTCCTCCAGAAACCACAGCTTCGTTTTCTCTCACCCTGAGCTCAGATAGATTAACATTAATGATCTTTCCTCTCAGATGGGTCCCAGAGCATCAGACCCTGCCAAGCCATTTCCTACTCAGAATGATCCTTGCTCTGGCCTCTTGCTTGCAACGTGGCCCTTTCTCAGTTTGGAAGTAGCAGCTGTTTAACAGATGCTCACCCATTTGGATTTGGAATGGAGGCCTTGGAAGATGTAGAGAGAGAAAGAGTCTGGTAGGCCAAGAGAAGAGAGCAGGGCATTGCAGACACACTGTGATGAATTCTAGAGGTGGAGAGTATAGATCTAGCCAGGGAAAGCCACCGTAGGGCTTGATAGTGGAGTCCGAGTGACGAAGACAGAAAGGTTACTTCATTTTTTTCAGAAATGGGTATCAGTATTTAAACTAATTTTAACTACTTATTTCTTCTTACTTAAAAAATGAAAACCAAATAGAAAGTGTAAAACCCAAAGTAAAAGTCTACATGTCCTAACTTCCTTCCTTCATTCCAAGGGTAATCATTGTTTAGAGTCTTGTATGTTTTAGAATTTGTATAAGTATCAAAGCATTTAATATAAATAATTACTGTTTTTGAAATTACAAACAGCATTACATATAATATTCTGTACGTGGTGTTTTAACATTTTTCTTGAAGTATAAGGTGCATACAGAAAAATGCATGTATTTTAAGTTATTACTGCTTGATTTTTTTATAAGCTGAATGCTCAGATGTAACCAGCGAACATAGACCAAGAAATAGAACAAAACAGAATCCTAGAAGTTCCCTCTGCATCTTGCTTTTTCATTTAATAAAACAACTTGGGGAGCTCTCCATTTCAGCACATATGGATCTACCATTTTCTTTTAATAGTTATAGAGTATTTGACCATACGAAAGAACTATCATTTATTTATTTAACAAATTGGCTATTGATGGACATTTAAGCTATTTCCAGTTTTGCTTTGTAAATATTACCATGGATATTCTTGTAAATATATCTTTGCACAGTTCTGAGTATTTTTTGGAGTATATTTTTGAAAGATAATTGCAATCTATATTTTAATTGTTAAGAATGTTTTTAAATGGCTCTACAAGAAGGTTATACTAATCTACCCTCCCACACTGGTACAACTTTAGAAAAATACATTTTTTAAAAGAACTGCTTGCTGAACATGTATCATTTAGAATATACTGAAAAACAAACAAACAAATAAAAAAGAAGTAAAATTACCAGTCATCTTATTACTTGGGAAAATAACATTTATAAAGATGTGACACATTTTTCTTAGATTCAAATGAAGAGAAAGGAGGTGGATTTGAAAGGGCATCATGAAGAGAGAGACCAGCCTGAGGATATAAACTAAGCTGATGATCTAGAAGAGAAAGCTGATTTCTTTCAGTTTAGCATCAAAACTTTCTCATTGCATCATTTTGGCAGCCCCTGAGGCTTCTTTTCCTCTCTCTTTAGACTAACATACATGTGGCTTGGGAGAAAATTGGGGACGGTACTCTGATCCATAGGACAGAGGCCCAGGTAGCTGGCTAATGGGGCAGTAGGGCTTGTTATGCTTCCTGTGCAGATGATGGATAGGCATTGCAAGATCCATTCATTAGAGTCTAAATTCTCTGATAAAGGAAATAGATCCTCATGCATTGTCACCAAGAAGCAAACTCCTTTCTTTAGCCCTCCATGCATTTCTCACTGCTGACAATTATTGAATTATATCTCCACTCCATAGATGAGGGAGGAAAATGTTCACAAAAGCCGTCTTCATGAAGGATGCAATGTCACCAAACAGAGCAACAGATAAAGAAGAAACACTCCTGCTGTATCCATCTCCCTTTCCTTTGCTGTTGATTCTGGTTCTACCTGCACCATTCTATTTCTAAGCAAACGACTTAAACGATTCCTCTGGGGGTATTTTCTTTTTTACCTCCTGCCTTAGGATTCCTGGCAGAAAGAACCCAGCACCATGGATATTTCCAGAGCTGAGTGGGGTCTTAGACCATGTGTATGGGGATTCCCCAAAGCCTAGAAAGTGGAACAGGTAGATCAGGACCATGTTTAAACAGTTGCTTCTTTAAAGCCGGCTTCTGTAGGTAGATATGCATGAGAATGCCCTACTCCAACGCTAAAACACTCTTACTTCATCCTACACGACAATTTGTCTTAGATTTTCCTTCTCCTCTAGACTAGAATCTCTATGAACATTTATCTTGTTTGCAGCCAAAATATCAGAACCTGAAGTAGCTTCTGGCCTAAAGCAGTTATTTTCTAAAAGTCTGCTGATTAAATAAATGAAAGAGCTAAACTAACTTTACCTCACTTTTAGATAAAAACAAAAAACATTTCTTCTCTTATTCGCAAACATCGCGAATTACCAAAGCCTACTCTAGATTACTATTTTTCTTGCCTGATTGATATTTGAACATTATTGTTTTGGGTAGTATTTTGGCTATCCTGTGGTACTTCATTAAGGTTATAAAAAGAGTTATTTAGAAACATCATAGTCAGGACAGACTAGACTTAGTAAACAGAGACTAAATATGACATTCATAAGCACTATCGGGTTGGATTCAGCTGCAGGTGCTGGAGGAAAAAGCAGTCTGAGGTATGAAACCTGAGCATGGACTTGGTTAACCCCTGCTTCCCAGCATGGGTTAATGGCTGGGCAGAATGCACTATCAGGAGGTAATTTAGTGATAAATGGATATCCTGCTGAGCAGGAAGCAGGCAATGATCAGACAGAGATTTAAAAACAAACAAAATAAAATTCTAGTAGGACCCCAAGTTCAGGAACAGGACTCTGGTTCTGTTAGGTCCTGAGAAAAAAGGCAGAGCCCTAGTCTGAGAGGAGACTGTGGTTGCTTGGAACTTTTTCTTGGTTGGGACTCAAACACTGAGAATCAAGCCCTGCACGCTATAAGCTAAACAGGGGTATGAAGTTGGCTTTGTTCAAATCAAGGCAGAGTCTCAGTTCCTGGAGTGAGGGTTTGCAGTACAAGACTGATTCCTAGGCCCTAAGCAGAGTTGTTACAGTAGGGGTGAAGCATTCCCACCAGGCAGTATTAGAAAGTGAGCTCAAATAATCTGCAAAGGTCCTCTAATTTTGTTTGCATAAAGACTGCACTCTTCCAGGACTTACAAAGAATGACACATTTTGGTTTGCTGTCTCTACTCCAGCCTCACCTCTCTACATTTTTGTTTTCATTGTCCCTGTCTTAGTTCATTCAGGCTATTATAACAAATACCATCACCTAGGTAGCTTCAATAACAAATGTTTGTTTTCACCATTCTGGAGGCTGGAAGTTCAATTTTAGTGAACCAATGTGGTCGGGTTCTGGTAAGAGCCCTCTTCCTGGCTCTGGTCCCTTCATCATCTTATAAGGACCCTAATCTCATCAAGGAGGCTCTACCCTCATGATCTCATCTAAACTTAACTACCACCCAAAGGGTCCACCTCCAAATACTATAGCATTGGGGAATTAGGGCTTCAATATATGGATTTTGGGGGTTAGAAACAGTCCATAACAGGCTCCTCTTAAGTTTCCTGCACACTGAGCAGGAATCCTTGAGCTCAGATAATCTCGATCTTAGGAGACTAGAAAAGTTTATTTCCTTGACCAGGTGAGTAGTATGTTCTTGAAGTCACATCTTTCATGAGTGTTATTCAGGCTGAATTTTGTGTAGTGATTCTATTTGTTTTCCCTCTATGAAGACAGCATTCATGAGTTCTTTCTCTCATTTTGCCCTTCTCTCTTCCACCTGCCTACTCCAACTCTCAGCATCTCTGCTGCATTATTAACTAGGATTTGTTTAATTAAAGGGCTCACGGACCTTCACATTTCATGGTTGTTCAACGGCAATCAGATTGGCAGGCCCAAGAGGAGCTGCAGTCCCTGAGACACTGGCTGCATGAGCTAACAGGAAAAGATGAGCAATAAAAAGGAATTTTGAGAGAAATCAATAGGCTCACATTGGCCCCATATGTCCATGAATGTCTTTTCGCTGTTGGAGAATTACTGCTACGATCGTAGGCTTGTCTTGTCTATCAAATACCTGTCTAGAATCCAGAGTCTATTTGACTCTAGCATTTAAAGCTCTCTTAATCTGTTTTTCAGATTTCCAGTCTTTTCTCTTATTTCCTCACTACAAGACAGACTCTGCTTTCTTCTTTAAATGACTGACTACAGGCCCGAAATGGTGTAAGAATTGTAGCATTCACAGGGAGCTAGGTCTTGATGATTTTCAAAGTTTATTCTAATTCTGGGTTTCAAAGATCCCACGGCTAAACAAATGTTTTGTCTCTCTTCCCAAAGACTGAAAGCTTGCTATTGTCCTCATAAGTATTTATTTATTTAACAAATATTTATTGAGCATGTTTTACAGGGTTTTAAGTTACTGCTTTTGGTTTCATGAGTCACAGCCACCTTTCATTTAATTTTAGATAGAGTCTACCTGGTAATTTGCCCCAGGTATCACACCTCCCTACAGCAACCACAGTCTCTGAGCTTCCGTATTCCATAGTTATTCATTTCCATGTTTCTCAAAATGCGATGTACAGCTATCTGACACAGAGAAGCCACTTAAGTATAGTAAGAGACTAAAATAACAACCTCTAGAGTTGAACCTTATTTGGGCCACCAGTAGCTATGAGACACTGAGCAGAGCACTTAACCATTCAGAACAAGACCTGGTAGAATAAATCCTGTATCCATGCTAACTATTCAAATCGCCTAGAGGTTCTGTGAAAATGTAGATTTAGAGATATTTAAGTGATGGAATAAATGTCTGCATTTGTTTCAAAGATAATTCTTATGTATTGACATTGGCGACAACCACTGAATTTTATATCCTCCCCTTCAGTTTCCTCCTTCTCCTTCTTCTTACCCCTGTGAATAACTGGACCCAAATCCCATCCTATTTGTGAGTTCAATGGGGGTGGAGAACACCTCACATCACCAAGCAATTCTGAAATACCAACTGAGTGTCCTACAATTCAACTCAATTCTGACACTACCAAGTGATAGCATCAGATTCCATAGGTTAAAGGCTCAGTCCTACAACACTGCTCGTCACTTCAGATGACAGTCCCCAAACCAGGTTGTTACCTGTGCTACTGATCAACTGGCTATAAATCAGAGTTTCTCACAACCTCTTCTTGGGTTCCATTAATTTGTTAGAGGTAGGAACTATGGAGGAAAACCAAATGTACATAGGAAATATATTCTGGTCTTCTGAATAACCAAATAAGTATTTTCTATAAATTACAGTGTCACACTTGTCTTTTCCAAGATGTATCATTCAGGAAAGTTGCTTGAACTCTCTGAACCTCAATTTTTTTCACATAACAAAATAGAAGTATTATTTCAAATGTCCTTGGTAATGATTAATGAGGCAAAGATAAAATAACATAGAATATACAACATAATTATAGCTATTATTTGCTACCATGTATCAGACATTGCTTTATCATTTCTCTCTCTTAATAATGTAGGTAGGATGCACATTTCACAGATGAAGAAGCTGAGGCTCAGAGTGGTTAAGCTATCTGTACCCAATCTCATAGATAGTAAGCGGAAGAGCCATTATTTGAAAGCAACTATTTCCAAAATCTAGGTACCTTATTAATAGATTAGTTTCTACTTTTCCTGAAATATTGTAGTTGGGTTTCACCTCTACTGAAAAACATACAGATAATGTCCTCTTGGGAGAGGATTTTCTGAAATCAAGAAGTAGGTAGGGAATTTTTCTCATTATGTATTTTTTTCATCAATAAGTTTTACATTTATGAACAAGACAGTAAAGCTCTCTGTTGTAGTACACTTAATTTTAATGTGGAAGAAACCCATAATCATAATTGATTTTCATAAATGCTATGAAGGATGGCATAGAAGTCAATTGAAAAATTGGAGAAGGAACTAAAAACAAAAAACAAAAAAAAAACAAAACACTTTACCTGGAAATAAAAAGGTGTTCAGAGGTTTTGGGTCCCCTTCTAACTGCTAAGCTGTTATTGTGCTGATAATAAAAACTTAAATGCATAATGCTGAAATGTTTCTTCATAAATCTCCAATGTGTATCCAAATTCTTGAATTTAAGATGAAGAATATCTCATCTAAAACAATGGTAGGACTTTGAAAACATTATGTCTTCTCAAACTAATGCTCATGACAGTCAAAATTGGTAAATTTCCTCTGAGTTAGAATGTTTGTTATGATGTTGACATCCTTGACATTTTCTTCTTAAAAAAACTATAAAACCTTCCAACTCACAGTGTTCTTTACTAAAATAATTCTAGAGTAGTCCTTTTGAGAAGATAACACACTTTTGTTGTCAAGACTTGTCTCACCAAGGCTACATTTCATGGATCAAGGTTGGGCACCTGTCCCTTAAAACAGCCAGTGCACAGACTGCTCAGCATTTCATGAAATGGTCTAGTATAAAATATAAGTTTGACAAGTTAGACTTCCACTCTAAGAAATCTGGACCAGCAAACAGAGAATGGCATTGATAGCTGTGGGGAAGCAAACATGGAAGTGTTAATAGAGCTTATGTGGTAGAGTGGGGTGGGCCCTGGAAAATTCTGACAAAGTCACATGATGAGGATGCAGGTGTTAAGAGTGAGTAAATACTATGAGAGAAATGGTAGAGAGTAAAGGACAATGAAGGCAGTCTTGGGTAAACGAAGAAAAATGAAAGAAAAGTAAAGATCCGGAGAATATCTCAATTACATTAATTTTTGAAAAACTTGAGTAAATATCCACTAGTGCCTGCTGCCACAATCTTTAGAACTTTGCACTGGTTTCAGTCTCTGAGAGGGGAAATGAGTACTTGGCTGGCATGTCACAAGGGAATTCAAGAATCAAATTGAGACTAGGTTAGATAAACATTTAGGTGTTTCCTAATTATGAGTTTATAATCAAGATCTTAAATCATCTACACCCACACAGCTTACTGTCTATATCAACATGACTTTGCTATTCTAAGAACCTTGCTCAGGAAGATAAAAAGTGCAAATAATTTTATTGTTTATTCCAGGTTTTTCACAAAAAAATTATTTAAATGAACATCAAATGGTTAAACTCTTCCATAGCATTAAATAATAATTGATTCCCCCAAACACTTCCAACCAAAATATTCACCAATCCTAAACGACTATATCAGAATCCTTATCCAATTCCAGTCAAATTGCTCATTAAAAGACTCCAAAACCTCATAAAAATCCTAACTTTATCTTCCATACTCCAAGACGTAACTAAGAGTATGCCAAGATAGTATGTTCCTTTACCATGATAAGAAAAACTCAGCTTTTTTCTTACCAACAGGTTGTTTTCTCTTTTAATTCCATGTGGCAATATGTGGGAGACCAATTGGAGGAAAAAAAAAATTAAATCCCCATTTAACTTCCAGAATCTAAAAGCCTTATAACTTTTGTTCACTTGCATTTCACGTTATAAGTCTCTGTCAAGTGACTTGAATTAATCAGGCATTTTATCCCTTCTCCCACTCATCCTTGTTTATTCTCTTTCCATAATTCTTATGCCATGTCATTTCTCTCACTCTTTCTCTTTGAAAATGGAGGCACTTCTGCTCCATTTCATTTTTTATAGGTCTGTCTCCGAACTGTTCTAAGGTGAGCTTCTTCTTCATCTCTGTAAATCTATTTCTATTTTATTTTTGTTCCAAATTGTAAATATGTAAAATCTGTAATATATCAAACCTTTGTTAAAATCTCTTTCAGATTGTATTAACATTAGGCTGTGATGCCTGGAAAAAATGTCATTTCTCTCTCTCTCTGTCTCTCTCTCTCTCATTTCTGCCCTCTGTCCCTCCCTTCCTTCCCTCACTGTGTGTGTGTGTGTGTGTGTGTGTGTGTGTGTGTGTGTGTGTAATGTCAAAATAGAAAATCACACAAACACATAAAATGTCTATCAACACCAGCCCTTTCAATGAATAGTAAACAAATTTAAAAAAAAAAAAAACAAAGATAAATTCAGGTCCATATTTCAGAAAAGTGAATGAGAACCTCTTTATTTCCAATGTAATAGAAATGCAAAGAGGAGGAAATCAATGCAAACCAGTATATCTTGGATCAGCACATTTTAAAACAAAATGTACCTTTGTATCTAAAAATCTGAGAGCCATGAATATTTAACAGAGAGAGAAAAGAATGATTTTGTCAGCATGTAAAGCAAGTACTAGGGAAGCTTAAATTCTGCTGCTTTCTATTAGCTACTCTGCTCAGTAAACAAAATGAGTCATTCAGGGGAAGGGAAGGAAGGAGGTAAGAACTGGAAGAGATGGAGAGGGGACCTCTGAGTCTTGGGAAGGCACAAACTCAGGAATAGTAGTGAAGGGGAGAGAATGATGAAGTTCAATGCCAGCCAGTGGTCATGAGCTCTCTGGCTGGGGATAGAGCAGCTAAAGACAGTTCGTGAAGAGAATTTTCAAAATCCTGCCAATTCTCGAAGCCAAAGGAAGCAGGGAATGGCTACTGTAAAGGGATCTAAGGAATTGATTTGGCTATTCCAGGATGCAAGTCTTGTCCAGTTAATCTCTTGGAGGCTTTCTTGCCTCACCTCTTAAAGGGTAGTAATACCAGCTCCCTGCTTTAGAAGAATATTTTTGAGATAAGTGAGATGCATTAGCCAAAATCCATGCTAAATATTTGATGGCTGTGTCTGAAGCCACACGAGGGAATATTTGAGCAGCTTATCGGCTTCATAGGGAGAAGAGCCTTAATGTGGCATAACTCAGGACTTTTATTATAGGCCTACCCCTGTCATTATGACTCAAATAATGCTCCCAGGAACTCGCCTGATACCCAGAAAACAACATTTTGTAAGCTAATGATGTATTGATTCTTTGGCTATGAAGGTTGCACAAAAGGAAAGTTCTGATCAGTGGGCTGGGATGGTGTAAGTGGGTGTGTAGCTGCATTAAGCAATACTAATCAACAAGTTCAGCTGCTCCCTCAGGCTTTTTTTCCCCCTCATAATTTTTAACAGATGAATCTTGCAAGAGGCAGCATAGTGTTCTGTGAAATGAACTTTCAACTGGAATCAAAGTCTGAATTGTCATCCTAACTCTACAATGAACACTACTCATAAATTTGAGAAAGTCACTTCTAATTCTTTTATTTTTAGAGTGTCAATTTTTCAGTCTGCAGAAAAAAAAGAAATACCTCCTACAGTTATTTGTATGATAGAGGAAGGAGGGGAGAGACCATTATGGATAACACATATCACTTTACTGTTTTTGCTTTTCCTAACCACTCTGATTTTAAAGCCTATATTTTAAGGTTATAAGCTTTGAGTATAAACTAAAGCTTTGTTGGAGGCTGTCACAGCCTGAACCAACCATTAACTAATTAAGAGGGAGCAAATCAGGTTGCCAAAACCTGTAAGACTAAGTCTTAGTAAATCATGAGATTTTATTTTTTTTTAATTTAAGTAGGTACACAGCCACTCCATCACTTCAAGGCCAGGCACACTTAGCACAAGGTATCAGCAGAAGACTCTTGAAGAGATTTCTCATTAAATACACTTGCCCTGAGGTCATCACTTCCCTCAAAGCTTGTCCTTGGTGCCTTAATTTTGGATCAAAATGCAGATAGTCAGAAGAACTAAGAAGACATCCAGGATGTCTTCTAGGAGTCTCTTGAGCCCTCAGGAAATCAATCTAGAAGAAAAAGTCCTTTATGTAAAGGGACATCCTTCAATTATCTATCTAAGCCGACTGATTCCTCTTTATGGCTTCTTGGTGATCACACCAGAGCAGAGGTGCCATCTATATGAAGGCTGACTTTGTATCAGCTGAAAAATGGGAACCACCCAGGAGTTATAGAATAATGGATGCTCAGGGCTTATCATATTAGAGGTGAGACAACTGGCACAGGAGCATCTTATTGAGACCATATCTGCAAGTAAGACACACTAACCCTAGCGATGTGAATAATCATCTGGACTCACACTTGTATCTGAGCACAGAGGATAAAGAGTTGAAAAGACAGGGTATCCTCCACCCAAGTAAATGCCTTAGCATCTGGTGGGGATGCAGTAATGTGAACAATCCCTTGACCATAGAGAGCCAATAAAATCAAAAGCATGTCTACCCCTCTCATTGCATGAGTGATAAGAGAAGACATTACAAAAGAGGGCGTATCAGAGCTGAGACTTGAAGGGTGAGTGGGAATGAATGATACGAGAAAACGAACAGAGGGAAGGCCATCCCAGGAGAGGGGAACATTACTCACAACAGCAAAAAGGTCTGTAAAATCATTACTTGTTTTAAAGCAGTTTGGAGGTTCTTGAAAAAAAACAAGAATTGATCTACCATATGATCCAGCAATCCCTCTACTGGATATTTACCTTAAAGACTTGAAAACCCACATCTGAAAAGATATTTGCACACCGATGTTCATAGCAGCA
>NW_011888842.1:4011289-4021040 GCF_000151845.1 Pteropus vampyrus | reverse complement strand
TCTGCCTAACAAAATATCCACGATTTTATGCCACAGTCTAGAAGAGCCATTATCAAATACTGAGCAGGTGCATGGCTTGACTGGATGCAAATAATAGAAACATCACTCTGAAGACTGTGGGGAGACAATATAAAGAATTGTCAAGTTCCTGTTCAAGATGGAGACAAAGAGGTTTCTGAATTCACTTCCTCAAACAGACACACTGAATCTACAGCTATAAGTGGATCCTCTTCCTCTGAGGAAAAAAGAAAAAAGAAAAAACTGGCAGAATGACTCCCAAGCATCCAGCAAAGGAGAGGAGGCTCATATCAAAGCAGGTAGTAGAGCCTGAGACACAATCTCACCATAAACCCCACCAGCAGCATGGGGACCCTCAGTCTGGAGGAAACTCCAAATCCAGAACTTCTCTTTGAAAAGTTTGAACCCCACATTACGTACCCCCAACTTTTAAGACCTGCACTGCACAAACTTTTGGGACTTTACAAAATGGACTCCATGGGAGCCTCAACAGTAATGCCCTTAGGGTGTCACCAGACCTCCCCAAACCACAGTAGCATCAGCCATGATTGCTGCAGATAAGCCCTGACTTCAGGGGCGGATAAGCAAGAGGAATCCATCTTGCAAGGTCCATACAAGCTGAACACCTTAGACAGACGCTGCTCAAGCCTGACCTGATAGCATCACAGATGCGTGCGCCAGGAGCCAAAGACTCAGACCTGCATGTCTTAGCCACTGCCTTGGGACCAATGTGAAACCATCCACACCACCAGTCAAGAGTTCACTTTGGAGATGCTAAGGACTGTCATCCCTTCACTCTGTCACATAAGACTGTACTTCCCCTCTCTGTGGGTTGTTATTAACCTGCATGAAAACTGATTAGTTTATCAAACTCAATAAACCTGGCATCGTGGAAAGACACAAACACGTCCAAGGGTGTTACTCCAGCAGCCGCTTTCCCTGCTGGTGACATGAACCTAAGAGACAAGCTCCCAAAACAACCAACTTTGAAAACAGGTGGGGCTCACTTCCAAGAGACACAAAGGGTGAACAGCAACCTGAGAAATGGCTTCCTCTTGGACTCACCTGCCTCAGGGCCCAGTGCTAAGCAGCTGACAGAGTGACTCCCGGACTTTGTGCAGAAAAGGCTAGTTTGCTGGTCTTGGAGCTTTTTCTTGAGGGGCAGGCATATAATCTGACACACATTCGGAGGCTTGCCGGGCTGCTCTCCGGAGCCATCTTTGCTCTCCCGTCTTGCTCCAGCCCGTGGATGGCACTTTTTTTTTTTTTTTTTAAATAAAACTCTAGGCTTCTTTTCTTTTCTCCCCGCCCTTTCTCTCTGTGGGTGCTATCTCTATACTCTCCCTCAGCCACAGTCCCGAGTGCCAAAATCTTCCAGAAGGGGGAGCTTTTACAGGTATCTGGTGCCCGGGTTTACGTCTGGGAGTTTGTTTTACGTCACGTGTCCTCGTTTTACGTCTGGTTCCCAGGATTTTGCAGCTGCCGCCAGTGGACACCTCTACGTTTTCTGGCTCTAGGGCTTATGCTCCTAGTTTCTGCAGGATTATAACCAACGGAGACAGAGTTCTTCACCGGCTGACACCTCCAGGGCACAGTGAAAGGTAAGAAACCCAAGAGCTGAGTCTTTCTGTAAAAGTAGCCTATTAGCTTATTATCATGGTTGCAGGGTGCTCGGACAGAGAGACCGGACACCGAGGCCATAAGCAGGAAGTAGCGTTTATTGGTGCCGCACCGGCTCAGCGGATTCCTATCCAGAGGCTCAGGGCTTTCCCTTTTATACACATCTTATACGTCCTCATAGTAAAGTGTATTTTTATTGGTTGGTGGGCCGTAAGGGGCGTAACCGAACAGGGCCGATGGTCTGTGCCACGTCAGCTGTGACACTGAAAAGTTCCTTACCTACTATGGGAAGGGACGTGAACAACCTTCAGCCCTTATAGGAAACGGTTAGCTCGGGCCTCTCTACCACATCAGAGCTGAGCCTGAAGGGCAGGCTTCTAATTAAATCAGCTTCTGAGGGCTGAGTGTGATCCTTTCCCGCGGCCTCTGAGGGCAGGCATCATCTTTATGCCCTCCCTCTCCCATGCTCCAGACAGCGGGTATCTCTCCGGAGAGGAGCTTTTGGGTGCATCTGGTGCCTGTCTTTGGGGCTGCTGCCCAGGGAATACCCCTTGCTTGCCTGGCTCTGGTGGCCAGAGGTGCTAGTATCCCTGAGTCCCAGGGCACTATAACAATCACAGAGATAGTTCTTGGCCAGCCGCCACCCCCAGGGCACTGTGCAGACAGCAGACTGAAACATACCCCCAGGCTTTCTGTGAAAGAGGTCTGTTTTCTTGTCCTGGAACTTCAGCCTGAGGGGCAGGCTTCAGATTCCGCACACAACTAGAGGACTATGGAATGTAAGCAAGTGATGCCATTTCGCACTACCCCCGCCTCTCTACAGCTTTCCGGCAAATTCCAGACAGAAGCTTATACACTTGTTTGAGGCTGCTGTGCAGGGGGCACCTCTAGATCACCTGGAACTAGTGGCCATGAAGGACTTATGGTTTTTGCTTTTATAAGACTATGTGTGTGCGTGTGTATTTTTTTTTTTTTTTCCGCCTGAGGGTCTGGCTTGCAATTAGCCTGAATTGAGTGCTGACTGAGATTCTCTTCTTTGGGACTCTGACAGGGCTGGGTACACCCTCAAGTACTGGGAACCATTGAAAATAAAGTAGCTTGCCTGAACGATCACAAAGGTTTCAGAGACAACCAAAAGCTAGGGCATGGTCGAACTATAAAATATGTCTCCTGCCCTAAGCCGCTCCTTCATGACCCAAAGAGGTGGCTGTTTTATCTAATGCATAGAAACCAACACAGAGTGTCAAACAAAATGACGAAACAGAGGAGTATGTTCCAAATGAAAGAACAAAACAAAACCTCGGAAGAATTGTAAGGTCAAAGGTGGTAGTGTTAGGGAGACACTATACAGATAGGAAATGAATAAGGATTTCATTTCAACAATGTAGGGTGAAAAGTGACACTGTGAACCAGGATGGCAGCAGCCGGGACAATGTCATGTAAGAGCTACTTAGGTGGTAGAATTAGCATGGAAGTTTATGATATGGTGAAGTGGATAAAGAAGCTCAAAAGACATCTTAACTGTATTTAGGTTGTTATTTAAACGTCCTCAAATAATTTTTTCATTTCCATAAGTAAATGTGGTGCCTATATGTATTAACTCAGGCGTTACCATCACAAAATGATGGTCTACTGGGTGTTCAAGTTAGAATGAATTGGAGAGCAGAGAGCTTTCTCCTCAGCTTTTCTAGTCAACATCCCTTGAACTTCACTGAACATTCTAAGCACAGCACATGTATCTGGGGGAAAAAATGATAAAAGGCCATGAGACTTTTGTCAAGTTTTTGTGGTGGAATATGTTACTCGTGTGTGGCCTGATTCTCTTGTCAAATGAGTCCATTAAGACAAAGATGCCAATTTTGGAAACTATTTTCAGGGTTCACAGTATAGCTCAGGAAGAGGTCAAAATGAATGTTTTAATGTCCATTTTGACTGGATAGCGCTCTCTCTGAGTTTCTTTGTGTTTTTTGAATGTGCGTTAAAGAGCTGACGTTGCCGGGCCCTTAAAGAGCTCATCATGCAAAGATTATACACACACTTGCATAGAGGACAAAGGAAAGATCTGGGAGTAAAATGCATAATGTATAACGAGACGAATGCTAATATTTTGTGTGTAATTTGTAAAATAAGAATGCATAGATTTCCAGTGCCTCCAGTTGTACCCCTGCTGTAATGGATATTCAACACAAGATTATTGAATGAATGAAAAGATTACTCACGCACAGGGAGAGCGTGCCAACGGTGCGTTAGAACTAGCTTCCTCCCTCCAGTTCTGTCACATATTCTCTGTGTAATTTTGCACACCTTTCTTGACTTGTTTCATTATCTGTAGAGATAGAATAATAATAATTAGCTCATTCTGAGGATTAAGTGAAACAATGATTATAAAGCGCGTGGCTTAATTCTCAGTATATCTTATGCTCCTAATAAATTATTTATATTAAAACTATTGCTATTAATTACTGTTTTAACCAGAGCAAGGCTCATCCTCCATAAACTTTATTTTTTCCATTATTAAAATTAAAAAATGGTAATATGAATTCCCATCTTGTTCTCCTTATAAAACTTTAGTTATCCAACTAAATATTATATATTAGAGTTCTTTTAAAAATATAACAAACCATAAAATTGTTAATAATGATTGTTATATTTCTGAGAACGTTAGATCACTTGGAAGACATGAGAATGTGGCTGTAAATTCTTTGTGACTCACATGAAAACTGTTTACAAGAACTCAGAATACTGTTGTAGTTGATTCTTTGTCAACCAAGGTTAAGAATTGTAGGTAAGATTAATAGAGTCAAAAGTTTCCTCTTAATCATGGCTCACATGATAAATCAGTTGTTGCATTTTCTCCTGTACCAATAACTGCCTACAGTAGGTAGACTTATTAGCTGGTCTTCTGCCTCAGACTCCACATTTGTACCATCCTAATTAGTGAGTCCTGAACTCATAAGATGATTAAAGATTATTTCTGTCAAGACTTTGTCATTCAAGATTTAAAAGCAACCTGTTCTTAATATTTTGCCCAGGTCTTTGTAAAATCTTCAATGTACCGGAAGAGACAAAGGAGCACTTATTTTTATTTTACCAATAATTATTCAGGACCCTCAAACATTTAGTAAAAACACTAATTACTAAAATAGTAAACCATGAATATCTACCCAAAAGCTATGTCTCCCACAAGACCCATAGCGGTTGGTAAAATAATGGAAATGTCTTCCATATAGGCTTTGCTAACCACTGTGGTCTACATCATTTCTCTCTATTCCTATTAAACCTACAGTGCATTCTAATTGGTTTCTCTCTTAATTGCATGTCTTGCAATACAACTGGAACTGTTCCAAGTGTGTATTCAGCTAGATGATTTACTAGCCAAAACAACTTAAACATTACAAGCCCCAGTTTCTTTATCTGTGAAATGATTATAATCTTGCCCTGCCTATGCCAGAAAAGTTTGTGTAGTTCAAATGATATATTAGATGTGAAACTGATTTTAAAAAGGAAAATAATTATTCAGCTATTAGATGTTGGCATTCCATGGTGGACCACATGGTGGGAAGCAAATCTTGAGTGATCGATACTTATATGCTATGTTCATCTCTCAGAATTTCTCACTTCAAGCCCTACCCTGTAGTTATACTAAGTAATGTATACTATTTCTTGCGTTTCTGGGTACATGTTTTTTCTTCTGGAAATAATTTGTACCCTTAACCTTCTTTGCTTCTCTGACTTCTACATGTTCTCAGATACCAGTTTTTCTAGGTTGCCTTCTCTGACTTTGACAAATGAATTAGGTACTTATCCTCTCTCCTTCCACAGCCTCATTTACATTGTTTTCTTTAGCATTTATTCATTGAGAGAATGATATTATGTTTAGTTATCTACCTCTGTAAACAAGTTTTGTGGATTAAAAACATGGACTTCTGTATTATTACAGGTCAAGCAACAAATATAGTTCCTATATATACAGAGTAGATAATTAGTACATATTTGATAAATAAATAATTGAATGTTAAATTTGAACTTGTGCTATCTTCTTAAATGGATTTTAAAATCCTTTAGTAATGGCTTCTGTAATTCTCATCTTACCTTAAAGTGCACTGTATGTACTCAATAAATATGATTTCATGTCAATGACAATAGTTTTCCTTTACTGAAGTCATTCAGCGAGTAATTGTTAATTATGTACCTGCTAGGTTCTGTTAATTCAGTGGTAAACCACAATAAATCCCTGCTTTCACAGCATTTATTGTTTAGGTATTTTTAACATTAAACAACTTTTTTACAATAACAAAGTTTGAAGATAGGACAAAGGAAGAGAAAGGCCTATGAGAGCTGAATACAGGGCATATAATTAAAGCTCGTGAAAAAACGGAAGCAGTGGGAGAAGGCAAAAGAGATGGTCAAGACAGACATAAAACAAAGGGGAATCTGAAGCAGACAAAAAGCAGCATGTAGTGAAAAAGGCACTGAACTTGGATTTGAATCTCGGCTCTTATCAGTTGTATGACAGTGGGTAAATTACTCTATCTCCCTGAGTCTCTTACCCTCAGTCTATATAACGCACTCAGGCTGCAGACATTAATGCTGCTTGGATCTGAGAGTGCCGAAGGCAGTTCTGCATGGCTTTTTCTCCTCTGTGGCATGATATGCCCCCCTCCCTATGACTAAGGTGATTTGCCACATTAGTATGGATGAGTGCCTTTGGAAGAAGCAATGCTCCAGAGGTAACTCAGGAAAGAGGGGAGCCATGCAAGAAGCTGAGCGGAGCAGGCAGAGAAGTCATGAGTAGCATTGGGTCACAGAAAAGAGGGCACCGTCTCACAGTCTAATGCATATGGACAGGGATATGATGTAGGGCAATTGGGATCTGTCTTCAGTGTTAATTAACCTTTCTCACCCTTACATTGTAACAGACAGTAGTAGTTCTCTTACTCCCAAGAAGGGGATGTAATTAGAACAGATGGAGAAAATATAGATGGAAAGAAATAGAGCACTTGTTCAATTCCAGGGTGCTCATGCTCAGGGATTGTGCTTAGTGAAGGCAGGGATGCTTTTTACCTTATAATCCAGGTGTTTTTTCAAGCCCCTGAGGTAAGCCAGCTGTTAAGAAGAGAAAGAAAGAAAATGAAGAGTCTATTTGGAATCAAACTTTCCTTTATTTATCTTTCATTTTCTAAAGGCTCACAGTTTTTGGGATATAGATACTGAATAGATGTTTAAAATGTGTGTGTGCATAACATCTCCCTATAAAAGTATGAAGTCTGGAAACCAAAGAAGACACTAAGAGGCCATTGAATTCTTAAATGCCAGGGCAGGAAGAGACTTTAGAATCATCCAGAATCATCTTATCAATTGGACCCAGAATTTTGGAGGAACAAAAAAACTAGCCTAAAGCCACACAGCTGATCAATGATAAAGCTAGCTCTAGAACCCAAATTTATACTTATTTATTATAAAACAGTGATTCATTCACCACCATAGAACCACATTTTGATTATACATTTAAGGGAGAAGCAATAACGGGACCTGTAGAAACTGTAAATATAGGTAAGAGAATAATGTAGTCAGTTACCAAAATCTCATTGACTACATATTGAAGAAGCTTCATCAAATTCAATCTATATGTAAGCTAGCCTGGCAGGTGACATTGGGCAACCAAGGTACCCAAGGTAATAGCTCATGCAGCAATGTGGTGTAGGCAAAGAACTTCTGAAGACAAGCACTAAAACAAGTTTCTTTTTACACTCATATTTACTGAAGGGTAATTCACAATGAAAATGGTATATATTTAAGATGTATAACTCAATAATCTGATATATGTTTATATATATGTATATATATATACACACACACATACACACATTGTGAAATGATCACCACAATTAAGCTAACTAATATACCCATAACCTCACTTAATTACTATTTTTTTATTACAGTGAAAACACAATTTACCCTCCTAGCAAATTTCAGAACACTACAGTATTGTTAACTATAGTTACATTATTGCATATTAGATCTCCTGAACTTATTCATCTTGTGTAACTTAAACTTTGTACCCCTTTGTGCCCAATATCTCTTTTGAAGAAAAGCTTTCTTTGATGAATCTGAACATCATCTCTACAATTATCTTCAGGGTTATAAAAAATCCAGAGGGCTTCTATTTTTTTAATGGTGATTCTCTCTCTATAAAAGCAAAACCAAACAAAAATATCTTGCTGGCTTTGCTATGCTTGTTTCTAGGATTTATTGGGTTTCTATGGAAGAGCTTGTGAGTCAGTCTGTGGCTATTCTGATGGATGTCTATGGTATTCTTTGCTGCTTTCTGCTGGAAAGTGCCCCCATTTCACAGAACAAGAGAAGAGGAGAGTATGTTCAGCTACATTTCCACTCCATTGGCCAAAGGTTATTGGTGGTTAACAGTAAGTGCTCGATGCAACTCAGGCCAGTCAGAGTTCTGGTGGAATTGGCATTCCTGCTCCCCACTGTATCTGAGGATCATCTGCACTTTTCCCCTTTCAACAGCTTTGTTACTTAAAATTTCTCTCTCAGATTCTGAGAGACACTGGTTTTCCTTAAGTTAGACGATCTGTTTCCTCTCTCTTTCAATTAAGGGACCTGATAAAGATAGAAATAAGATAAATACTTAGGAAATTGCAAGGGTTTTAGGAGCTCTGTGACAGAAATGGGGACAATAGCAAATATATCAAATATATATACATATATGACATATATGTATATATAATATATGTTACATGTATAATATATATTATATATACATATATGCGTATATATTATATATACATAAATATGTATATATACACATAAATATGTATATATATATTACATGTACATATATATGTGTATATATATTATAAATCACAATACCACAGTCCTAACATATGATAAGAAGGTATTTCCATTCATGAAATCAACATGAGCAACAGCAAAGTGAGTGAAAATGCAAAATATGGCAGGAATTTAGCATGCATGAAGGAGCTCAGTGGGAATGAGACCAGAAAGGTATTTAAGAACCATGTTATTGAAGTTGTTAAAGTTTTCTAAGGAATTTGGACTTTGTTCTGTTAGCACTGAGAATACAATGCAAGGCTTTGAGAAAGGGAGGCAAATTCTTCAAAGTGTAGTTTGGATTAGAGATGGGAAAGAATGGAGGTGTGTTTACTATTGCAATGATCTTCATTCCCCCAGAACTTCAATTTTCTGCATCATAATGGAAGGGCATGCATTTCGTCTAGACTGGGAGCTCCACTTATATACCCATTCTCTCCAAAGTTTAGCTCTTTGATCTCCTGAGCAGCATATCTCTTATCCTTAAACCATTTACCTCATTTCAATGAGAGTGTGAGGCCACATCTCCAATACTCACAGTTCCTCCCAGGTCACCAAAGGTGATTTTCATACTGTGCTTCAAGACTGCTCTGGGCCCACCACCTACTATACTCACACTGCAACTCCATTTTCTGCTAAATAGAATAAGTTCTTCCTACGCCTTTATAGTCTTATTCACAGCTCTGCTTTTATCTTTATTTTTCTCTTGCATTGCTCTGGAGGGATAGATAAGAAGTTTTTTATTTAAAATAGTTTTGTAAACGTGGCTTTTAAAAATTGGGATTGTTCCATTATGTCAACGTTCTCAAATGTTACTTGTGTAGACTAATTTTCCGCGTTCTTTTTTAAAGGAAAATTGGAGAACAATTGAAAACACCTTTTACCTCAATTCCAGGTGTTTAAATTTATGGGAAAATTTCAGAGGACAATAGCAAATGAAAAAACCCGATTCCTTTCAAAAAGTTTTCTTCTCACTTTGAACTGAGAGAGTCTTTTTCTATGCTTCTGTTGTGTCATGTAAATCCCTGGCTGTTGTTAGAGTCCTTTTATAAATATGCTTACCACCCCGATTAAATAGTAAACCCATTAAAGATAGGAGCTGTGTTTTATTGAACTAGATCCCTTTATAGAGGGGCTTCCTGGCTCATAATGATTTTTAATCTCTGGGAACTCCTAAGCATGAGACCCAACTGCCATGTCTATATTATCTGTCTGCATACTTCTGGTCATAGCGATTTTAGCATCAAGTAAAGATCTGGCT
>NW_011888842.1:4010676-4011239 GCF_000151845.1 Pteropus vampyrus | reverse complement strand
AAAAGCAAAACCAAACAAAAATATCTTGCTGGCTTTGCTATGCTTGTTTCTAGGATTTATTGGGTTTCTATGGAAGAGCTTGTGAGTCAGTCTGTGGCTATTCTGATGGATGTCTATGGTATTCTTTGCTGCTTTCTGCTGGAAAGTGCCCCCATTTCACAGAACAAGAGAAGAGGAGAGTATGTTCAGCTACATTTCCACTCCATTGGCCAAAGGTTATTGGTGGTTAACAGTAAGTGCTCGATGCAACTCAGGCCAGTCAGAGTTCTGGTGGAATTGGCATTCCTGCTCCCCACTGTATCTGAGGATCATCTGCACTTTTCCCCTTTCAACAGCTTTGTTACTTAAAATTTCTCTCTCAGATTCTGAGAGACACTGGTTTTCCTTAAGTTAGACGATCTGTTTCCTCTCTCTTTCAATTAAGGGACCTGATAAAGATAGAAATAAGATAAATACTTAGGAAATTGCAAGGGTTTTAGGAGCTCTGTGACAGAAATGGGGACAATAGCAAATATATCAAATATATATACATATATGACATATATGTATGAGCATATATATAT
>NW_011888842.1:3992101-4009058 GCF_000151845.1 Pteropus vampyrus | reverse complement strand
TTCTTTCTCTACGTTCTCTGGACTTTCCTGCTCCCACTTCTC
This sequence comes from Pteropus vampyrus, assembly GCF_000151845.1. Classification (NCBI taxonomy): domain Eukaryota; kingdom Metazoa; phylum Chordata; class Mammalia; order Chiroptera; family Pteropodidae; genus Pteropus; species Pteropus vampyrus. The sequence goes on along the minus strand of NW_011888842.1, from coordinate 4,009,016 downwards.
CTGAGTCTTAGTCATTCAACTTTCGGACTTAAGGAGATAGCCACCCAATATTCTTTCAAAATCCCCACTTTTTAAAGTTAGCCTATGTTGGCTTCTAATAATTTACTCATGAGAGTCATATCTAATTTTGTTTATCATTGTCTTTTCCATAACACAGATCATAGAAATTTACACACAGTGAATATTCAAGATATAAGTTAAAAGAATGATCTCAAAAACATTGTCAGAGATATTGGCCTTTTTAGGGTTCAAGCACTAGAATCAAAAGTCAAAGAAGAACTGGATGTTATTATGACATTTATTAAACCACAACTTTACCTAGAGCTGGTCACCTCCTGAGATCATTCCTGTCTGGGCATTTCAAATGAAGAGATTATATTTTATAATCTTTTAGGTTGCTCCTAGGCCCAATACCAGACTAGTTTCATATTATTTTATAAAAAAAGATGCAAGGCTTGGCATTAGTTCAGAAATTTTGGGGTGACAAAATATGTTGTATGATCGTTTATCTTAATGCTAACCTCCATATGTGCAGGTCTTCATATACAGCATGAAAGCTAATTATGAGTTTTTTATATGGTAAAGTTAGAGCTGGGATTGAATCCAGGTCCTAGAGCTTCTGGCTCAGTGTACTTTCCTTCACCCCATGCTGCTGCTTCAGCTCCACTGCCACATGTGGAAACATCTGTCTAACAGTCACCCAGACAATCTTTCCAGATTGTCCTCGTTAGTCGTTTAACATAATCAACATTCTTTTCCAGAGAAACAGTCCTTACCAGTGATGCTTAAGTTATCAATACTGTTCTAGGCAATGCAAAGCATTGATGGAAATTCTGGTAAGGAGATGGTACTGGGAACAAATTGGCTTGAAGTGGTCAGAACTGCTTTCTGTAAGTTGAAGGGCAGCTTGTGTTTCGATAGCACACACCTGGCACAGAAAATTACGCTTTTTCAGATCTCAGTATATGAATATTTGATCATGGATGATAGAGAGTGAATGCACTGGAGTCAGAAAATGTTTCATCTCCCTCGAAGATTACTCAGGTATGATGGATTTACTCAAATGACTGAAAGTGACTTCAATTCCCTGGGCTTTCTGTATAAAACTGAACTTAGCTGAGTGGTTTCCTAGGTGTGTTCTGGGGATTCAGGTTCCATGGTAGGGTCACAGAAGGTACCTTTGCAGGAGCCAGTGCAGAGAGAATGCTGCACAGAAATGACTTCAAGGAATTTCTTTTCCTACTTCAATCAGAACAGCTCTGCTTTGGGATCATACTCAGTGCATTCTCTAATACGATTATAAAAATAAAAGCTCTAAAAACAACTCATTTCTTCAAGTTCTGAAAGTGGGATCTCTCTCTCTCTCTCTCTCTCTCTCTCTCTCTCTCTCTCTCTCTCTCTCTCTCTGTCTCCATCTCTCCCTCTCTTATCTCAGTCATAAATGGGGAGGACTAAAGATATTACACAGATGTTCCCCAGTGCATCTCTAGCAAGTGTTTGGAACAAAGCAAATTTTTTTCTTCCTGAAAAACAAATGGATTCACACATCTCCAATTATTTATTGAATTTTGCCACTGTGAATCCTCGCTATTAGTTTGTTAAGTCAAAATTGACATCTATATACCTGAATTCAGCTTCTCTCTCTGACAAACCAGCTCCAGGCCCAGTGAAAGGCAGTTTTAATTTTTTTTTATCTCCCTGGGTGGCCAGCATTAAACCCTTAACATTGTATTTGATCTCTCTCTCTCCTTTAAATGTTGCATATACTTATTTACTTAGTCATTGCAATACTTCTTGTTTTATTGCAATGTCATATACATTTGCTTTTGGATTTTTAATTTCTACTCTTAAAATCCTAATTGAGAAAGCATCTTATTAGAGGCTAAAGTTGCTGTAACGATCCCCCAAGTACCTGTCACTATGCATGATCATTCTAAATCTCTCAGTCCACACAGTCAAATCCTCATGGTCACATTAATCTTTCCAGAATGCTGCTCCAGATATGTAGTCAATAGAGCTTTGTAAATCCAACACTTCTGGATTAGATTTTAAGTCTCTCCATACTCTGTCACCATCTTACATTGCTATGTATGTTATCCAAAGTCTTTTTTAATCCAAAGAATTCACTCTGCAATATCGATTCCTTTGCTATATAAGAAACACATTTATCATTTGGATTCAAAGAGAGTGATCTGATTTGAAGTTTCAGCTATTGCATTTGATAGGACACTTGAATTTTACATGTGTAAAATGGAGAATGTGACACCTACAAAACTTTCCTCACCAGGAAGCAGGGAGGACTAAACGACATGAGTAAAGGATCATATGAGAAATTAATTAACATTATATAAAGTTAGAAGTATTTAAGACACACTCTCTAACATACAAGGGCATTTTCCACGCTTCTATGTTGCAGTATTGCTGCACCTGTCTAATTCACAGGTGGAAAAGTCAACACACTGCATTAATTGAGGCAAATTCAATATTTATCCTCCATTTCTGTGATACTATCAAAATAGCATGTGTCTTTCAGAGCATCCTTCTTCTAAAGTATTAGTTATTGTTTTACTTATATATTCATCACTTTTATAACATCCTTTCCAACTCTAATACATCTTCCATTTCAGAAGTAATTGAGAGGATTATGCTCCAAAAAAAAAAAAAAAATCATTGTTCCGCCTTCACAAAACTGTTCTATATTATCTTTGTAATAGTCTTCCCATTTTATAAAACCCCTGCACCAGACTCCTTGGAATAATCAATGACTCTGGCAATAGTCAGAGTTTAAGCAGGAAAACATACCACACCAGGTGTTTTTAAGAGAAATTTAACATGGGGAATTGATTATACAGGTGTTGGGGCAGGGGAAGAGACAGAGATAGAGACAGAGACAGACAGACAGAAAGACAGACAGAATTAAAGGCTATAGGAATCAGCTATGATCCCTAGGATTAAGAGACCAAAGAGAGGAGGTTGGGATGATTATAATGTAGACCCTAAGTTAGGAGATGCTCCACAGAGCTAGGCTCCAATTACTGAGAAGGGGGACGTTGGCAAGCTCTGCCTCATACCTCTGAGAAGGTGCAGTGTGATTGCTAAAAGAAGCCAGAGTGTAGAACCAATTGTACTGCCAGGGTAAAGTGTCATTTTTGGATCATTGCTGGCAAAAATGAGAAGCAAGAAAGAGCAAGTCCCTCTGCTTGTCTCCTGTCTTCTTCTGTGGTCCTTAGTAGCAGAGCCCCTAGGAAGATGGATGCCAGAAAAAAATGTGCACTTTCAAAAGTCCAATCTTAGCATCAAAACACAAGAATAAAAGGTGGATTCGCGATGGTAGATTTTGCATCCAAGTGATCACCAAGTCCTGCAAATTCCCCTTTGTCAGTGCTGGAATGCCTTATCTTCTCGTCCCCTATAGCTATACCCCTAGTGCAGGTTCTCATTATCTCCTGTCCAGACGGTACAAATAGTCTGCTGACTTGTGTCTCTATCTCCTTCCTCCCTCAAATATATCATTCATACCTACACTCTAGTTACTTTTCTAACAGGCAACTATTATGTTACAACCTGTTCGAAAACCTTTCAAAATATATTATGGTTCCTTCATTGTATTGACACATTTCACTCTGGGCAATCTGAAATATACCTTGCTCCTTCTCCACTCATAGAACTCTTCTAAATAGCTTTATTCCATCTGCAAAGAAAAGAATTTTTTCTCTCAAACTTTGATAGTGTTCCCTATTCTGGTTTTCAGCACCACTGAGTATCTATGATGTGTCAGACATTTAAAAAATGTGTATTTTAATTTGTGAGTCTGTTGCCCTCACTAAATATAAATGCCCCAAGAGCAGGTTTCATGTTTATTTTTGTACCTATCGTACTCCCTAGAGAATCCGGCATGTAGTATATGCTATAAGCTATTTATAAGATGAGTGAATGAATGAATGAAAGATAAATATGTATATTCCATAGAAAATTGAGCTATTTGTTTTGTCATCCTCCTGGTTTGTACATTGTTTACAAGAAGTTTCCAAGAGATCTGAATCAATGCTACTTAAAAAGCAACCCCTGAGACCCACAGTGCACATTGTCAGGGCCGAGGGCATGCAGTAAAGTAGATGCAACCGTGGTTCGAAAGTTTTAGCTTGAGTTATACCAAAGCAAATGGGTTTTTGGAGAAAACAAGTTAAAGCAAGGAGGAGGCCTAATGGGGTAGTTCACTCTTGTTACCCTTCTCCCCTCTTCTTAGAAACCTGAAATTAGTTATTCCCTCCCTATAACCCCTGCCTCCTCTCCATTTCCACTGCCTCATTTTTAAACGCCGCTGTTTGAGAGAAACGTCGGGAACTTCCAGCTGCAGACACTAAATCATTGCTGTTCTTGGGACGTGTGCTGTGGAAGGGAGTTTTGTGATAAATGGGGCTGTCCGTATTTACACTAGGTGTGCAACAGCTGTGGGGATCATCCTGGCCAATGAGTATTCTGAGCAAACTTGGCATGTCCCCACCCCTCCTCCTCATGCAGTGACAGTGACTGATTGGCCACTTTAAAGGAAAACTGCCTTTTAGAACAAAGGAATCACAATACCCTGTCTTGTAAAAGCACATGCTCACATGTTCATTCTCTCTCTCTCTCTCTCTCTCTCTCTCTCTCTGTCTCTCTGTCTCTCTGTCTCTCTGTCTCTCTGTCTCTCTCTCTCTCTCACACACACACACACACACACACACACACACACACACACTACCCCTCTTTCAATCTAGCAGAGCCACGCAATTTTTGACAATTTTTTATTTCCCTGGAAAACCTTGCAAACAACAAAACTCTTCAAATATAGGCAGGTGGTCCAGGAGGAACAATCTCTGTCTTAAAAAAAAAAATCTACTATGCAGAGAAATACTGCATTGGTCATCCCCAAATTTGGTGCCCACGGCAAGATGTGTTAAATACAGGTCAGCTAACACCACGAGCTTTCTGCCTGTAGGCAATCCACCTTCCTGACAGTGTCGTGTTGACTTGAGTTCTAGTGCCAAAGAGAGAAAGACAAGCAGGAAAGATGAGAATGCAGATAATGAAGATACATCACATTTATGTTGTTCTCTACTGTTTATAATGCATACTCTTCCCTTTCTCTCTCCAATGATAACACTTTTCAAGACTGAATGACAGGTGTATTTGAGGGAGAGATTATTTGTTTAATGTCAGATTGGCTGAGTAAATGACACTAATTCAATTAGATAAAATATTTTAGATGCAGAATATATATCTGGTCTTCTGGCTTTTATTCTTGTATACTTTTAATTTCACTATTTGCCATGTAAACCAAACTTGAGGAAGATTGCCATTCAACCGTATTCTTTTATAAATCTCCTTTGGGCCTAGGAGTTGTTAAACATTCTGATAGAGACGTCAAGATACAGAGATCATAAAGATTCCATGGGTGAATTGCATGGTTTAGTCCACTCCCACATTCTGCCTGAGTAGCTAACCAAAGAATCATTGGTTTGACAAGACTGATTCCAAGTTTTCAGATTACTCATCAATAATTTTACAATTTCTTTCTAGAGCTCATAATCTCTATTCTTAGTATTTTCCTTCATATGTTACAACCTGTTTAGAGACACTTCCTGTGATATATAACAAAGAGGTTACGGAATCTATTATAATTGTTTCCGAACTCTATAAAATCCTAGTGATTATCAAGGCCTTAGAGGTATCCCAGACAACATGGTAGCAAGAGAGAGGAGAAGACAAAGCTAACTGGAGTATCTCCTCCATCCGCTGTGCTCCCACATAAAATTTTATTTAAGCAAAATGATCCAAATCTAACCAAAAAAAAAAAAATGCTGAGAACCACTTAACAGGTTTAAGTTTCAGTTCTCTACTAGAATTCTATTCTTGAGCAAATAATTATAGACCCCCGAGCCTCCTTTCCTAGCAGTAGAAGGAGAATGGCAACGATTCGTACATCAGAGTCGGTGTTTAGAATCTAATGCTGAAACATATTGGACAAACTATACTTCATAAATTGTAAAACATTACAGATAGCTAAAAAGATGTTAGTGTTATTAAAATCATCCCAAAGCCACCTCTTTTGCTCCTATCTACCCTGCCACCACCACCAAAACAAGACCATTAGGACCTGCTATGGGGCTATATGAGGCAGCTACACCTACCTACCAGATTCACTGTATGGCCCGCGTTCACACCTAATCTGAAACCTAGTCCAATACAAAAGAAAAAGGCAGAGCTGGAGGCGTGGTCCAGAACCCATGGGGCAGGTTCAAGTCCATTATTTATTTGTTATATAATCTTTAACTAGTTTGTTAACCTAGCAAACACTTTTTCTTCATGCGTAAATTAAAATTATTAATTTATCTGCATAAAATTATAGTGAGGACTATGTGATATAATGAATACAAAGAAGTTGGCACCAGGTCATGATTTAATGAATTGTGTCTTCATTTTATGTTTATGTTATTTGTTTTGGTAGGAGTTGTGAATAAGAAGCTAGGCAGTATGACTAAGCTGTAAGAAAGACAAAGGAGGGCAGAGATTCCATCCATTAGGTGTATAAAAAACTGGGTTAGGTGGGATTTTTAATGGTTAGATTTTTCATTCTTCAGTATTACTAATATCAAAGGAAGATGTTTTATGCAGCTTGTCCCAAACCTACTTGACACGAAAACTCATGTCTACTAGATGTTTCCAGAGTTGGCAGTGTCCTATAGAACTTTCTGTGATGATAGGCATGTCTATATCTGCTCTAAACAATATGGTGACCACTAGCCACATGTGACTATGGAGCCGTTGAAAAGTAGCTCATGTGACTATGAAACTGACTTTAAATTTTACTCACATCAATTAATTTACAATTTAAATGGTCACATGTGGCTACTGGCTGTCACATTGGACAGCACAGATCTAGAGACTAGTGTTTCAGGAAACACACTTCAGAAAATGCTACAGCAGCACCAACAGCTGGGCAAACTGTCAGAAGCTGGCAAGGCCAAAGGAAGCAGGGTGAAGCAGATAAAAGATATGCGTGTTTTTGCTCAGGGAACAAAAATTGTGAATAATTAACCAAGGTGGGTTACGTCATTGGTCCTTAACCTTTTTGGCATCAGGGACAGGTTCTCCTATGAGAGTCTAATGCCTGATGATCTGAGGTGGAGCTGAGGTGGTGATGCTAGCGCTGGGGAGAGGCTGTAAATACAGATGAAGCTTCCCTCTCTCACCTGCTGCTCACCTCCTGCTGTGTGGCCTGGTTCCTAACAGGGGGTTGGGGACTCATGTTTTATATAAAGCCTTCTCTCGTGTTGGTTGGTGACTGTGTAGCCATGTACATTTTTGGAGTCTGGATAATGGGAAGTTGAGTTGGTGATACACAGTGGTTGGATCTCAGTGAAATATGTTTACATAGTTCAGAGTCACTTTTCTGTATATATAAGTTATTTTTAGTCATTCCACCATAGGAATGGCTTTTAATAATACTTCTAATTAGAACTGTAAACTCAAAAAGCATATAAGAAAATCTAAAATGCTTTTAAATTTTTAGCTCTTATATGAAACCAATTTTCTAAAGATTTTCACAAATGTAATGACAATCTTAAAAATTATATTACAATAATTAGTGAAACCCCCACAAAATGTCTCTAAATTATCTTTAATGGAAAACAAATTTTAAGCAACATTATTAGACAAAAGATCAAATCATCGTTTAGAGACCATTGCAGAAATATTGTCATAGGAAGGTATAAAATGAAGCCAAAAGAAAAAAAAATTAAGGAAAAAATTATGACAGGTATATGACAGAAAGTTAATTGTTTTGTAAAAAATTACATTTTTAAAAAATTTGGGGATGCTTTAAAAATTTGAGTTTATTACAAATTCTTTTATAACTAAGATTTATTTTTCTTTGTTTTGTGTTTGTAATTTTATAAACTTGTTTTAAAGTAGGCTTCCCGAATTCTATAATTTTTAGTATCTACAAAATCAAGATAAGTCTGTAGATACCATTTAAAAAATTCTTATATTCCTCATTTAGATAATGCTACACGTATTATCACATTGAATCTTCCCACTAGCCCTGTGGAGGAGGTCTTTTTATCATCTCAATTTTCAGATAAGAAACCAAGTCACAGATTTTGCCTAAGCTTCCATGACTAGTAAGTAGAAGAGCTGAAACTCAAACCAGAGAAGACTTCTACTTTTGGTTTGGATGCAGAAGGTAGCAGCAACCTATTGTTTATGTTGGAACTGCTAGGGAGGAAGCAAACTAGTTACAAAAGTTTTAACACATTTTTTTTTTTTTTTTAAATGATCAGATCTGTGAAAGTTAAAGAGTGTGGAAGAATTAAACTCCAGAGGGAAAAGAGTCTTTCTAGGTTAACGGGATCCCTGTTTTCTTCCCTTGGCCATTTGTTGAATCTAGGCTTAGGCTGAAGATACACGGTTTGCAGGAGGCAGAGACTTTCCTGAAGAAAAGAAAATCCAGTGGAATTTTTGACAGCCATTGTGGGCCAGCATCAGAGATTAGAATCCAAAGGTGCCCCCAATGCTAGGCTGATTTTTCCCCCAGGATCTGCCAAGTGCTGCAGCGGAAAAGGGAGCAGAGTATGGCTAGGAAAATGGGTGAAATCCCACACAGTCTTTCTGTGCTTAAATCAGAGTAGTGTGTATTGTTCATTTGGATGACTTGCAATTTTTGGCTATCACAGGGTCACTATGAACCTTTGATTGCATGTCTTCTGGTGGGCACATTTATGTTGGGGACGTAGCCAGGTGTGGAATTGCTGAGACATAGGTATATGCATATAGTCATTCCACCAAATAGCAGAAGGAACCAATTTTTTTAATGTATTGTAACCTGGCTATAGATTATTCACTCTCACTGAGGCAGAACTAAGTTAACAACTATAAAGTTAACCTCATTACAATGTATCCATATTCATTTATCTCCTCTTTATGTATCCATGAGGAGACAGTTCATATGGAGAAAATAAGAGAGAAGAGAAAAAAAAGAAGATATAGAAACTACGGAAAAGAGAAAAGCAAGAAAAAAAGAAAGAAAACAAAAGGAAAGAAAACAAGAAAGAAAATAAAATAAAAGAGAGAACAAGAGATACCTATGATGATAAAGATCATATTAACTGGAAAAACAGAAAATAAGTGAAGGGGCAGAGGTTTTAGAATCGGTGCATACTTATATGTGCATTTTTTTTCTAATCAGAGCAGAAAAACATATTTTGGAAAGCTACCTTTGTCTACTTGGTGTGTGTATTTTTTAAAAATTGGTTGGTGCCTTTGATGTATTGAACATGTTCTTTTAAGTGTGTTGACTGTCAAAGAGAATGTGTATCTGAAATAATTCTTTATTTCAAGTATTAGAAGTAAACAAGATGTCACAGACTCTGCAAGACAGGAGGAGAGAAGAACAAGAATGGCAGAGAGAAATATATATATATACACACACATATACATACATGCATGCATGCATACATACATACATATATATGCATGTGTATGTATATATACATATGAGTTTTATATATGTATATATATACATATATATACAAATGTGTGTGTGTATATATATGTACATATGTATATATACACACACACACATACATATGAGTTTTACAAAATTAAAGATTAGAATGAGGGCAGGGGCAGAGTGTGCGTTCCTATGTTGGATGGTAGAGGCTGAAACTCCAATTTTCAGCTCCTTTGCAACATAGCTTACTTTACGATGCGTATATCAAAATAATTCGCTTTTAATTCTTCTGCAACTTGAACTTATACTAACTAGTCTTAAGCTGTTCTTGTCCAATCTCAGAATGTCATAGCCCAGAGAAAATTGTAAAGATTATTTATTCTAAGCTGTCGTTTTACATATGAGAAAAACTGAGCCCAGCTAAAGGAGTATGACTTGCTGAGAGGGAGCACAGACATGGTCTCTTACCTTTTCCCCACACTCACATTCCTCCATAGTTCCGATTGCTTTGCTGTTAGGGGCTGTATTTCCTCTCACTAAGACATATATATAAAGGATTGTTGTTGCTTTATTAATTTTCTATTGCACTGCATTTAACCTTGTTGTCCCTTTTCATCCTGGTCCTATGTAGGATGCCTTCTTGAACACTGGAGCAGAGTCATAGGTTCTGGTTACTGTAATTTATTTGGAGGAATTACAAATAAGAGAAGAGAAATAATCAAATATAATTATAAAATTAAAATAGAATTATATTCAAATAAAGACTGAAATATACTCTTTATGTTAGAGGTGGAAAAACAGTCTCTCAGAGAGCTCTGGTATGTTGGCCTTGTCCACATAGACGATGAGAGGCATAGGTTGGGGTAGAACTCAAAATATTTACTCCCAAGACATGAGGTATACAACCATGTCTCTGCTATGAATTAAGGGCTGTTGCAATGCCATCTAAAATACAGGGCTTGGCTTCTACCCTCAAAGAGCTTAGTAGAGGTGAGCCATGTATTCTACATATGGCATTTTTAGCAAAGTCCCAAATGATCTTGGTAAACTGTAAACATTACCCAAGAGAGTGAAATGAGAATACCAGTGTACCTGCTCTGTGTGTGTGTGTGTGTGTGTGTGTGTGTGTGTGTGTGTGTGTGTGTGTGTGAGAGAGAGAGAGAGAGAGAGAGAGAGAGAGAGAGAGAGAGAGAGAGAGAGAGCGCGCGCGAGAAAGAGAAAGAGAAGAGGAGATGAGATAGTACTAATAAGTACTCACTTCATGCCAGACATGCAATAAACAAAGAGAATACAGTGGTAAATGAGACAGATGACTGTTTATGATCTGGTGAGGAAACAAAGAATGAAAACACCTTTTGAGAAAGAAGCAGGCACTAGAAAGAGAGAGCAAACAAGGAAAGAAATGACTAAGGAGAGTAATTACCAAGGAGTATCTTGGAGGTGAAGTAAGTAGGATAGAAGGGCAAAAATAAGACGATTTTTGAGGAAGGAAAAACTCAAGCGTTTTAAGAGGTGTTGTAGATTGATGAGAAAAGAGTGCCCAAGAATAGCTCTTTTCTCCCTCGCCCACTGATCCCATGTTGCTATGCTGAGTGCACACATAGATAAAGTGGTCTCTTTTTCACTCCTTTCTCCATGGATTTTATTTCTAGTCACACTCTCAGCTGGTTAATTCTCTTCTTTCTCTCTGAGATCAGAGATTAGATACAGCTTAGATTTATTGCTGGAAGACATAAAAAGAACTAGTCCTATCAAGGATTTAAATGATTAAATATCCCAACACAGAAATACTTTTAACTTCTCATATACTAGAATTTCACTCACCATAAGATACCAGGTCTGGTGGTACCTCAGGGCTCTGAGTAATGGGGAGCAAGTACAGAAAGCAGGGGGATGGAGGCAGCAAAGAGATAAAGGCCAGGAATTAGAAACAGGAGTGGCTTTAAAAATGGAGTAGGGAGAGCCTATAAGGAAAAAGCTGAACACTGGGTAGAAGAGATAATAAAGAGATGTAAGTAGCATTGAAAAGACACTGTTTCTGGTAGCTTTGGACTGAAATTGGGAGGACTAAATCAATCAGACATGGAAACAAAAGCAAAGCATAGAAGAGAAAATGGCATTGACCATCTTTCTTAATCCACTCTCTCTGTCATTCACCCATGATTTTCATGTTCATGTCTAAGACCTCTCCATTCTTTATGTTACAGAACCCTAGCATTGGAGGGCATGAGATGGCCCTTCTACAAGAGCATTTGTTCCAGACGTTGCATGCCGCAACCTGGGGGCTCCATTCATATTTGGGGGTGGGGGGGGCTGAAATATTCACTCATGTTTTATTTGATCTTTGCATTTTGCATGTCAGGAATTCACACTTCTCTTGAAAACATTAGACGCTCTAGTAACGTTTGACTTTTATACCCACTCATGCAGATAGTTGAAGTCCAGTACCATCCATCTCCCTTCATGCAAGTTACCGCAATGCTTGTTCTCCATAGTGCCTCCCCTCTGACTGCTTTGAGTAGGCTACCTTGGGTGTGTGCCAATCCATCTACCTCCCATCTCCCAACCCCCTCACACAAACCCACATGTATACTGCATGCATTAGAAACATAAGCCAAGGCAAGTCAAGAGACTGCCCTTGGTCACACAGCAAGTTTTTGGCAGAGACCAAAGCAGAGACCCAGCATTTTTTCCACTACCTTAGTTTCAACTTGTAGCTGAGACTCTGTGATAAGGGATTTCCACACCATAGGGCTCGTCACAGGTCAGTTTATCATGCTATCTACAGACTCATCCTGAGTTTCCACCCACCTTGGATCATCAGCCTCAACTTTGAGATTTCAGTACCATCTCAGAGTTAGGAGGGGCCTCACAAGTTACCTACACTATTCCTCACATTTCACAGAAAAAGAAACTGAGGTCCGTAGTGTTTCTTCAGCTTGCCCCGGTGACACTTCACGAATGAGAGGACTGACTTCTGAACTCACATTTCCTTCCTCCTAACCTCATGCTATATTTAGCTAAACCCCAGGATCCTGTAGGGCTTGCTTTTGACCTCATTTCCTCTTCATGTTGCTTCCTAGGTCTTAGACCCAAACATTTCCAGAGCTCTCAGGCACTTCTCTTGTCTGATTTTTAAGTGCATGTCTGTGCCTTTGCTGAATTTTTTGTTTGTTTTAACTCAATCCCTCATTGCCCTCTGCCCCAGGCCCCAGCTGTCTGGTATCTCCCTCTCCTCTCCTCTCCACCTCTTTCTATTCTATTAGATTTAATTTTACCATGGTGTTCTCCAATTTTTTCTAATTTAATCTGATGTTGACTTTGACACAGTATTATTTTCCTTGACCCTTCACTGTAGCACTTACCATCTGTCCCAAGAATTTAAATTATTCTTTCTATTCCTCTTTGTTCTCTCTCTCTGTCTCCCTCCCTTCCATTCTCTCTCTCCCTCTCCCTTCCTCTCCCTCTCTCTCTTTCCCTCCCCTACCTACCTCTCTCACCTCTCTTTCTCTTCCTCCCACTTCCTTCCCCTTCCCTCCATCCCTCCCTCCCATCTTCTCTTCTTTATAAAGATTTCAGACAACTTTATTTTCTCCAGGAGAAAGGTTGGGTCAGTTTCTGAGATATGGGAAGAGCAGTAGGAAAGCCCAGACTCTCAGCTAGAATCCTTGTTCCCATGTGGGTTATGTAGGAGCATCTGCTCTAATAAACAGAGCACATTTCTTATGGGTCCTCCCTGCCTTGGGGATAGATGTTGTCTTATTTGCTCTCTCAAATTTCTGGTCCTTAGATGGCATCTCACTTTGAATTTTGTGATTTACACAGGAACCTGGAATGGAATTTGTTCTATTCTGTGTTAAGAGTTTGGGAGAGATCTAGTATAATGTAACTTGATATACCAGGGACCCTTTCCATCCTTGAAAATCTTATTGCCTGAATAAAATAATTGTGAAAAGATATATAAGAAAGGTAAAGGGTTAGATCATGAACAAAAATGACTGTGAAATGTTTTACAAACCACAATCACTGAATTACCCTTTCCAGTCTTGTTCCCTTTTAGATTTTAATAAAACAATTTCAACTCTATGGGGGGAAAAAAAGGAGCCTTAAAATAATAGGAGAAAGAAAAGGACACCACAGGAAAAGGAGAGGAAAAAAAAAAAAAAACCTCACAGTGGTCTCTTGGGTTTTTGCTAATGGAAATTGAAGAGTTAAATTACAAAATAAATTAAAACCAATATATCAAGCTAGGGGTTAGATTATTACTGCTATTTCTTCTTATCTTTTCAAATATGGACACTCAATAATTAGTAATAATCAGATCTTTTCCAAATTTAAGATTCTAGGATGCCATCATTATCATAATTATATCTGAAGAGCAATTTGGAATTTAGGAAAGTTCTCACATACCCTATTTTAATGATAAGATTAAAGGGAAAGGGGGAAGGTTCTTTTCTGTCTCCAAAGCTTGAATCCTCAGGCCATTCATTAAAGAGGCCTTTTGCAAATAGGGGGATGTTGATAAGATGATTAGGCAGTTTCTAAATTTAGTGCAGGCATCCCCCACTTTTCTAAGGTTGGAGTTAAAACGCTTTGCTTTTATGAAAGACCTGTATATTAGCACATGTTTTCACTAACCAGTTTTCACTTTTACGAAAAACGGTAAAAAGCAAAAACAGCATCCGGTGTTCCTTTTGCAGTAAGCCTTGTAGAGGCAGAGTGGACCCCTAGCAGCCAGTGGCCCTGCCCAAACCCCTCTAGGGAACTATACTCAGCATCTTAGCGTCAAGCTGCCATAGCTTTGAACTGTGTGAGCATCTGCGCTTTACATGTACTTATTTTGTGTATCCGTTAACAAGATGTGTCCTGAGGTGCCAGGAAAACCTAAGAGAGTTCATAAGGGTGTTATGCTTAGCATAAAACTAGACATAAATTTTTCGTGGTGAGCAAAATAAGACATAAAAATTAACGGTAATTGCTTCTTCGCTTTATGCCATTTCAACTTACAAAAGCTTTTATAGGAACCTTCTACTTTTACATAGCCAGGGAACCTGTCCTCCAAACCTCCTAGATGAAATTATATGTAAATTGGCCTGTGGACAATTTGTAAACTGCCAAATGCCCTCAGGGCCCCAGCTGGCTGGAGATTAGACTTCCAAGACTCTTTAAAGAACAGTTTGCTGCATAATGATCATATCCACTGTCATTTACAAAATCCAACAATTTCCCAGGCACTCACATTATGTTTTCATTCTTCCTTCAAGTTTGTAATATCCCCATATTTGCATATGAGGAAATAGAGGTTCAGAGAGGTTAATTGATTTGCTAGGGTCATACAGCCAATAACTGGTGGCATTTTAGTTCAAATCCTGGGTCCCCCTGCTCAAAATTTATTTTTCTTTCCCATTATATCATACTACCTGACTTTCAGGAAATGGGTAGAAAAGGAAAGGTAAAAATATGAACTTCACATCGGATGATTTTATATTTAATTTTTTTAATGTTTTTTTCCTTGTCTCTTCCATAATGATTCATTAGCAGCGTATAAGAATCACTCAACAAATGAATAAATGAATAATGACATCTTTACTGAGATTACTCTTTTTGGAGGCGATGAGCTATTTCTTCCCCCATGGCCTCTTTGGCTTGGATATTTTCAGCTAGATTTGGGGACATGTTGAATATGTTTTACAGAGAAAAAATCCACTTGTGGAGTCATCCTCATCCTGTCAAGACACCTGCTAGATTGCAGTCAAATTGCCAATGAATAATTAAAAGCTAATTTCTATAACGTGATTTACCATTCTTTATTGGTCCCTGAATCACCCTCAGATAAGCTACTCCCTAAAAGATATTGGCTGGCTTTCGTGACTTTGAAGCAACCCACAATGGCCACAGTGTCCACCAAAGGAGATGCAGGCATAAGACTTAAAGTTCTCTGCTGGTCATGGGGGAAAGGCGGGTGCTCTGGAGCCCCTGAACTGAGCAGAGCACAGAAGGTGGTAGCGAGGCTCAAAGACATGAAACTGATAAAGTAACTGCTAGATGATAAAAGGCACCTTTATAAGAGCTTGCTTGGTGGTTTTTAAACCGCAGATAGTCCACACAGCTAAAAACAGAAGGGGGAATCTCTAGCCTCACTCTGTGACTATATTCACTCAGCCACAGCTGGAACAGACCTTAAGTGCAATTGGTATGGTGCTTTTTCTTTACTTTAAAACAAAACGAAACAAATAAACAATAAAAGGAAGCTCATTCGGAATCTTGCTGTATAAGATAGATACAATTGGAGCTTCTATAGTTAAGTAGGCTAAGAGGGTCTATTTTTTTTTTTTTGAGGCCAATTTGTAAATATTTGTCAAAATTTAAATGTGTGTATTCTTTGATATAACACTTCTGCTTCTAGTATTTCAAGTATCTAGGAAAGCTCACACCTGTACAAAATGTTGTATACAAGCACTGTCATTGCAGTATTGTTTGTAATCTCAAAAAGGGGAAACAGCTTAGCAATAGAAGAAAATTCAGATAAAGCGTTGTGCAACTTTTAAAACAAATGAGCAAAATTTACATGAGTTCACATCAGAAGATATCCCATAACAATTGCTGTTATACAGAAGTTTCATAATACAGATCAAACCTTAATGTGACATAAATTAGAACACTCACATACATCTGTAAATATACACATATGTATATTGAACATCATCGACTATGGAGAGGAATATAGTTTAAAGCAGTTCACACACTAAAACATTATTCTTTGTATTTCCAGATTGTTTAAGTAATTTTTAAAATGTCAAACAAATCTGTAATTTTGTAATTTTCTGTGTTTTGATTTTGTAATCTCATGACTGAATTTTTCATTTCAGAGATAAATTTCTCTTTCAGATCAGTTTTTTTCTATAGAATCTATTATTTTATTGTGGTTTCTATTTGTCACCTCTATTTATTTTAATTATACTTATTTTATTGGTCTCAGATTTTCTACATTCTTAAGTTAATGAAATTCTAATCCTCTTCTATTTTCTTACTCCCCTTTAAGGAGAATGGGTTTGTAATTTTCTTTTTAATTTGAGCTCATCTTCAGCAAAAGATTTTTCTTCCCCGTGAAAGCTCATGTAAATTGGTTTGTGAAAGTGTTTTTCCAAAGTGGTTTTACATTTGACTATTTTAAGAATCAAAGTGTTGACGGATCCTTGACCAGTTTTTTTTTCTTTTAATGTTAATTTCTGATCTTAGAATTCCAATACAATATGGGAGTTATAAGTTTAGATTCCATATCTACATATAACACAAATCTGGAGTTTTGATTAATTGTAGATTTTCTCTAGCTATTTAGAACTCTAGAAAATCTCTTCCTGATTCTTAGACTCTTTGAGTAGAATCCTCTTAACCCCCTTTCAACAATAAAGAGAACAGAGCAGG